>NC_056735.1:722745583-722780583 GCF_019279795.1 Protopterus annectens | reverse complement strand
TCAATATTAGAACACCCGACATTTCAAATGTTCGGTGTTATAATATAGACCCAATACTACATAGCACTTCAAATGAGTTGTGGTAGGTGAGTTAGAACAGATGAGGAGACTTATATTAATAGCGCAGTGCTTCACAAAGATGTAAACTGTTTTCATTGTAATGAGCCTCAAAATATTCACAGGTGCAGTAGCATAGGTAGTATACTGTGCAAGGCAAGAGGGGCAACTGCCCCAGGTGCAAAGTGTTGGGGGTATGATCAGCTGATCCCAGTCTCTGTCTAATGCAATACTGGCAGTTTTTTTTAAACTAAATTCTGAACACTGTAGCATTCCGTGCAGGCAGAGTATAAACTGTAGGAACTGTTTGCTACATTTTTAACAAGCAGTTTGCTGCAATTTAAGAAGAAGACATTTTTTTCCTTAAAATAAGTTGAAGGAGGTTTGGAGACAGGGCACAGAAAAACGGACCTGAATGGCTGGGGCAGGAGGGACAGGGGCATGTCATGCATCTGGCCACTTGGTTGGTGTGCTAGTAGAGAGAACATCCATTTTTTTCACTTTAATGGAAGAGAGAGAGGGTGGAGCAATCTTTGCAATCCATTTATTTCAGTGAAGTGCTTTTTTTGTCTTCTCTTCACTTGAAGAGCTGAGAGGATGGGACACTGGTTCACAGGACTGGCCCAGCACACTAGTTGAACCAGCTATGCTTCTGCACATGAGTAATAATTCTGGTGGCAACTCAAAAAAACTGAAAAACATACATGCAAGCGGTAATGCTCGCTTCTCCATCAATTTTTTTAAGTTAGTTTAGCTGATGATATACTCATATGCTTGTAACACCCAAAAGATATTCAGAGGGTCACTAATTTTAGTGGCACCATCCAGCATGCACCTACCCATATATACCTATATATATATATATATATATATATATATATATATATATATATATATATATATATATATATATATATATATATGGGATCCGTACAGATCCCTGAAGACAAAATCACTGAAACTAATTTCGGTTTGGCATACTTGCGCAAAAGTGCTTTTCACCGAAGAAGCACTTT
The DNA here is from genome assembly GCF_019279795.1 of Protopterus annectens. Lineage (NCBI taxonomy): Eukaryota > Metazoa > Chordata > Ceratodontiformes > Protopteridae > Protopterus > Protopterus annectens. The sequence goes on along the minus strand of NC_056735.1, from coordinate 722,779,510 downwards.
TGCTTAAGTATGCCTGTTTGCGAGACCGCACTGTGGTGTGGATAAGGGAACATTCCCTTTTCCTCACTGTAGTGCGGTCTCGGAGTGAGAATATTAAAGTAGGGGGTGTGGGGGGTGGCACAGGCATAAACGTAGATTTCTTTCTTTTTTTTAATTTTTTTAACATATATTAACAAAAGCGCTTTTTTGGTGAAAGCGCTTTCGTTAATATATGTTCGGTGATTATGGACTCGGGACTTTGCACAGTCGTTCATGAGCCCTAGATCCATATATATATATATATATATATATATATATATATATATATATATATATATATATATATATATATATATATATATATATATATATATATATATATATATATATATATATATATATATATATATATATATATATATATATATATATATATATATATATATATATATATATATATATATATATATATATATATATATAGATATATAATAGATATATATATATACATATCAGTAATGCTTTCCTAACCCCATCATTTTTGGTTGGCTTAGCTGTTGGTATGCTTATAGCTTTTATTTAATTAGGTTTTAATTTGATTTTTTTTATGTTTTATTTCTGTTTGAATATGGCATTGTATTCATTTTGGGGGTGTAATTTTTTGCTCCTCACAGCTGACCATCAGCTGCTCCCACGGGCCTCACCTTTTTCCAGATCGAACATACCCGACTAACCTTTTCTAAAATATCTCTGACCCATGTTTGGCTTAGTGAGGAGATTGAGACACCATTGAGTAGTATCATATTGATACCAAGGAGTGTTTTTGTAATGCTCCTAACTTAAGGTTTTTGACTCCTTGCATGGACCTGTTATGTCCCAGGAAAGTACATGCAATGGGCCTATGTATTGTATTGTCTCATCTCCATACCTCTCAATTGTCCAGCTTTTTGCAGTATGTCCAGATTTCTGGCTCATATTTTTGGTCTGTTCCTCATAAAATTAGTGATTTTCTGGCAAATCACTGGGATGATCTGAGGAATGAAGTCACTAAATAATAACATACATTTGAGTTTCAGCCTTCATATCCTTCAGAAAATGTATGTTAAAACAAACCCTGTTACTCTAGCAGCTTCCTACTTTCATAAGAGCAATATTTAAAATACGTCCCTATTTTTGGGCCTTTGTCCCCCCATTTTGTCAGGCTTTGTCCAGATTTCTTGTACTAAGAGGTTGAGAGGTATGCTCATTTCTGTAGTGAATCAGCCACAGCAGTGCCAGAAAGGACAAGACTTTCCACTGGTCCCCAGCCTCTGTCAGGGATCATGCGTGAGGTGGATTCCAGTGCTGTTTCATGATATTCACCTTCTATCTCTTCATATACTTCTGTCACTGTATGTCTGTCACTGTTCCTGGTTAGGACATGTTGCTTTATTCAAGTTTCAAGTGTTTTTCTTACTGTAAAGTTGGTTTTGTTTTACTTCTCTGTCTCTGTCTCTCTTCCTCTCTTTTTTGATGTTTGGCATTTTTTTATAGATTTACTGTTGGGGGGGTATTTCTGTGCTTGATAGTTTTATAGGCTAAAATGACTTTTCAGGAAGGTGGCAGTTTTCTTGATTGTGAAATATGTGGGGGAACAGGGATGTGTCACTGAATATGAGGTCTAGGTGGCCTGCAATACCTTTTTCCCATGCACAGAAGAGATTTGATGCATATATGAGACATGCATTTTATTGATATGCACTTCTTTGCTTTGTGCTATCAATATACTTTTTTGATTTGTACTACCAACACCTTTAATCAAATAACATTAAATTGGTATATATCTATAACTGATGGGTAGTTGTGTAATTAAATGTTAATCAACAGGTGTAAGCTATTCACTTACACTGCAAACAGACTGCACATTCTAATTTTTGGTGCAATAGGGAGACAGTAGTTGAGAGTATCTAGTTCTTTTCCCCACTGTGGTCGAATCTCAGAGTTAGTATATTTTAAGTTGCGGAAATGTTAGGGGACTATTTTTGCTATTTTTGTTTAGTGTGCCCTGGGACTTTCATGGTTGCGTGGACTAATATAGTAAATATTGATGAAGTGCACATTGATGATTCAGTATATGCCCTGTATTTTTTAAAGGATGCCAGCACAGTGTCACTGGGATAAAATTTTGACTACAAATGACATGATCTGAGTTTGATTATCACCTTGTGTCCCTAACGGCAGTGGCAGTGAGGATGGATTTCCCTATCCTGGGGGGGGGGGGGTAGAGTCCATGTTAGATATCTCTTAACTGAAGTTACGTAAAAGGCCAGCGCTTAGAGGCATGATGCCTGGTTGGAGGTAGGAGGACACAGCAAGTATGTTTGCCCCATGAGCCTGGGAATGGAGAACATGCTCACGGCTACTCTCTATTGCCTGTCCATCCTGATAATGATGCCAGCATGTAGGTGAGAAATTACATTTAGGAAAATACTGGTATGAGCAGAGTGTATGCAGCTGTAGGCACATGCTCTGCAACACTTCCTATTATCACTTTCTACTTCCCTTCCCACCCTGGTGCAGTCCTACCTGATGGATAGTATCAGAACTAACGCTATTTTCCTCTTCCCTTTTCCTCACCACCAGCAGAGCAATTGGCAGGGTGTGCAGACAGCAAATAGTCAAGCTACAGCACCCCAGCCAAAAAAAAAATATATATATATATATATATATATATATATATATATATATATATATTTATATATATATATATATATATATATATATATATATATATATATATATATATATATATATATAATTTTTTTTAATGATTTTTTTTAATAATTCCTCAATCAGGTATTAGCTCCCCCTAGTGGTGCATTCTAGGGCTTGACATTTTAACATAACCTATTCAGACATTTCTTTATCGATCAGGCAGATTTCACCTCTAAGTAATCTGTAAGTAAAAATAGAATATAATGACACTTCCTGAAGTCTTTGTGAATAGTTCAGGCTTTCCAACCCCATGATTTTTCTAGTAAAAAAAATCATACCTTTTGTAGTCCTTTCAGATGGCTTGTCTGAAGGCTACAAACACAGCTGTGTATTCCACACTGGGCTTGATCAATGATGTATAATGGACAATGATGTCTCTGTAGTGACTAGACATGTAATTTCAAATTATATGGGTTACAGAATATACTTTTCTGAAGTAGGTCGATACACACTGGTCAAATTTTAAATTTGTGAAAACCACTGTCCATAAATCTTGAATAATGGAATTGTTTTTTTGTAACTAAGGCATTTATTTTGAAATCATTTTATGTTGTTTTTGTCAAAACCCATGATGATATATATCTTAATTTTAAAAGTGTGGCTAGTACTACCATACCATGTCTATATTTTTGTAGACCCCCTTGGAGAATGTTGGCATCTTTCATTGAAGTAATTAAGTTACCTAGTTATCAATTATCAGGATATTTTGTTTTCCATATCCCATTTTCTGCCATTATATTTGAGAAGAATAGTCCAGAAGGAAGTGGCCCCAATACAGAGCTCTGTGAAACCCCATCGATATTCCCTCTGGTGATATACAAACAACTTCCCCACCATGACTTTTTGTTTTCTGTTGTCTAACAAGTGTCTTACCCATTTAACAATGTATAGGTTGCATTTAATACTTTGTCATTTATAGGTTCATAGGTGTGTACTATTCTAATGGCCTTGGAGCCTATATAAGCCTAGCCCAAGAAGATTCCCTGGCATTATGCCACCCAAAGTTATTTCCCAGTGCCCCTGTCAAGCAAGGCCACTGAAGTGATCCCCGGGGTGAACTTCCTATTGCCCACCCACTCATCAAGATTTCTCTTAAAGAGGGCCAGTGAAGTGCTCTGCTTGACGTAAATGGAAAGTTTCTTCCAGAGTTTGGGAAGTCTCTGGGCTAGGAACCTGTCCCTCCAGCATGTTTGGTTTATTGTGGTAATGAGGTTAAGGTCCCTAGAGCGTGTGGCCCAGAGGGATTGGGATTTCTTTAGGTGTAGCATATCTAGCAGCTCTGGGTCAGACGTGGCTTTGTAGGTCAAGCAGAGATTGCCTCTAAGTAGGTGATAAGAGACAGAGTATAGCTGGAGTTTTTTGTGTCTGTCTGTACACGGTATGTGTCTAAGGCCTAAGATCCTCTTAGTGAGGTATTTTTGTGCCTTTCTAGTTGTTGTAAGTGTCTAGTGAGGTACATACCAAATGGGGCATTGTATTCTATAATGAGTTTAGAGGGATTATGACCTGTTTCTTCCTGAATGAGAAACCTTTTGCAATGTGATGAGACACATGAAAGGACTTTCTGACTACAGTGGCAATGTGGTTAGCAAAGGAGAGGTTGCTGTCAACCTGTGTCCCCAGGTCCCTTATTACACCTTCGGTGTTTAGTGGACTACCACCTATGTGGTAGTTCATGGGCACCGAATTTTTCCCAAAGGGAATGACATTGCACTTTTTAGCATTGAGCTTAAGGCCATGGTTCTGGCACCAGTCATTGGTGTCAGTGAGGCCTTTTTGTAGAATGTCGACATCAGTTGGAGAATCAATAATGGCTCCCAGTTTGCAATCATCTGCAAACTTGGTCACCCAGAGTCCCTTTGTGTTGGCTTGAACTTCAGAGAAGTAGATGCCAAACAGGAGAGGACCTAGGACCGATCCCTGTGGGACACCACTTGTAACTGGGTGGTAGTCAGATTTGGAGTCTGCTACTTTCACAGTGTGGGTTCTATCAGTGAGCCAGTTGGCAACCAATCTTATTACATAGGGGTTTATGCCTAGTTTAGTGAGTCTATCTATAATTCCTGAGTGAGCGATGGTGTTGAAGGCCTTGGCAAGATCTAGGTAGGCTGTGTGAACTACCTTGCCCTCTTCCACAGCTCTGGTGACAGACTCGAAGAAGTCTATCAGGTTGAGCAGGCATGATCTACCTTTCACAAACCCATACTGCATGGGGTCCAGAGTTTGGAGATTCCCTATGTCCTTATTTATAAGCTCCATAGCCTTACATATCAGACTCATTAGGCTAATGGGGCGGTAGTTCCCAGGGTCTGTAGTCGTTCCCCCTTTGTGGAGTGGGATGATCATAGCAATGAGCCATTCGGTAAGAACAAAGCCTGAAATGAGGCTGTGATTAAACAGGGTACTTGGGTGTGGTGCCAGTTCATAGGTTCATAGGTTCATAGGTTGGTACTAAGCTAACTGCCCTTGCAAGCCATTTTAAGCCTAGCCAATTATCTCTTGTGAGAATCAAACCCTGCACCTTGTGTTTGCAAGGCAAACACCTTAACCATTAGGCCACCCTCCCACTTGTAATTCATGTAGAACACAGCCAGGAATATTATCAGGTCCCATGGAAACTATATTCTTGGCTTTGGACAGTGCAGTTTCTACCTGTGTAGCCATGATAATAGGGACTTGGCATTCCTCAGGTATTGTGATAGGCCCTTTAGGGGGTGAAAAGGGGTTAAAGTTCGCACTGAACCTGTCAGCCAATATGTTGACGATATCAGTTGGTTCTGTATATGTATTGCCATTGTGCTGTAACTCAAAGCAGATCTGAGTATTGCCATGCAGATTCTTGACATAACTATAGAATGCCTTGTGGTTGTCTTTAGAATCTGCAGCAATTTTGTTTTCATAGTTAGCTTTAGAGGATTTGATGATGGATCTCAATTTTTTTGCTGAGGCTAACAAAGGAGTTTTTCCAGTCTTGGGATTTCACCCTTTTCTGCAACAGTTTTTCCTTCCATTGTAGAGTTTGTTTATGGTGGGGGACCACCAGATTGGCTTCCTTTTTTTGGAGGACAGCGTCTTGATTCTATTTGGTATGGCCCATTCCATGCATTTGTGTATGTGCTCATACAGTGGATAGGTGTATGATTCAGCAGTCATGCACCTATTTTCCATTTGCATAGGTGCCATGAAGTTAGCCACCTCTGTTTTTAGAAGCCCAAAATTGGCTTTGGAGAAGTTGTTTTACAGTGGTTTCCTTTGGGGGGGTGAGGGTGGAATGTGGATATCCATGGTGATTAGCTTGTGGTCAGATCTGTCCAGGGAGGAGTTGATTACTGGTGTAGAGCAATGGTCACCCATGTTAGTAATGACCAGGTCAAGGATGTTTCTACCCCTGGTGGGGGTAAGAATGAGTTGGTCCAGGGCATTGGAATTAATGAATTCCAGAAAACGTTGAGCAAATGTGTTGGTACATGAGTAATTTTCCCAGTTAATGGAGGGGTATTTATTGCCTTATGTGAAACACTGTATTTTTGTTAGCAGGGTCAGCATTACCAGCTTGCTACATCAGCTCTTCATCAAGTGCTATATAAGGCAATATTTCCCTTTAACAAACTTATAGTATTCCACAGCTAACATAAGTATATCACATGTGTTACTTTGGATAAACCCCATTCTGACTCTGTTTGATTTTCAATTAAATATTGGTCAAGCATATTGTTCTAAAATTCTTTGAATCTGATATTGCCGCCTGCTTCCCCAGATTTGTAGAGTGGTGCCACTACAGCTTACTGCCATAGTTCAGAGATAACTGTATATCTCAAAGCCTTGTCATTCTAATTGGTATCCCACAGACTGCTAAGAGGTGACCTGAGTCTTGCATACAAGGCATCCTCTGACACAGTTCTAATGGATTTACTGCACATTAGCAAGTCGAATGGCAATGCATCAGAAATACTCAGTCTAGGGGTATAAACCTCTTCTGGAAAATCAATAGTATGTGTGATGATTGGGGAGAGATGGGCGAAGGCTTCCATCTTAGTCAAATAGAATTTGATGTATAATTCTGGCATTTGTAAATAAATGTAAAATACAGGCATGTTTCTTGAGTGTAAAGAATACTGTGAAATGTGGAATTGCAAAATATGTGACAACATTGCACTCTACGGGCCCAGTGAAGCATGTTGTACCCTTTCATGTTAGAATTCGGTTCCAGGGTGGCTGGATGAAGATTTCATGCCCTTTGTTTTAAGGCTAAAGTTTATGACTAGAATTTAGATGTGGAAGGGCTTTATTGCTCTGGTTTCTGCTAGCATATACATGTGAAATGTCTTGTATTATTGAAAGTTTCTGAGGAGGTGTTAGATTGCTAAATAATGTAGTTTGTGGCCTGGGAACTCAGACCAGGTGTTAAGATGACTGGGAAAACCTAAGTATCAAAAATGATGTCATTTTGGGAGGGCCTTAGAGACATGTTTGTTAGTAATGTTTAAATACTATTTCTTAGAAGAGACTGGAAGCATTTTGACTTTGGACATCCAACTTATCATCAGTCTGCCTTATGCTCACATGTAAGTTTTAGCACTGTAATTTCTTGTAGGAATAGTTAAAGCTAATAAAGATTAATTAGGTATTTTTCTTTGAAATCAGACCTGTCCTACTGTATTATTTTAAGTTTCTGTGTGATCTCTGAACTCTTAAATATCTCTGTGGTGTAGTAGTTTTGTTTTGTGTTTTAATTATTTATTATTAAATATTTTTAAAACTTTCTACCTGTGGCTGCTTTGTGTAGAGATAAGCTCTAGAGTAAATTGCATATTTATAGAGGTTATTGTAATAGGCCTATCTAAAATAAACCTTGACTGTTAAGTCATACTACCACTGGATATTAATATTGCACAGTAATAACTGGACACCCTTCTAAGGGCCTTTTAGTAGCTGATATTATTAACTGGGTAGTGGCAGTAATTACTACCGTATATTCTGGGTAAAGGGGCACAGTTGGAGAATCTGTCTCAGCCTTTTCCAGGAGTGTCTGTGAAGTTGTATAAATACTTATCTTAAAGTGTGTGTGTGTTGTGTCAGCTACTTGGCAGGGACACAAAGCACTGGTTGGACAGAGAGGGTACTGGAGGTTTTAGCTTGCCCAGTTAGGCTGAGACCTGGACCCTATAGCTGTGCCACTGGGGAGTCTTATTGGGGACCTGGTAGCAAGGGAGTAACCAGCCCCAGACTGACTGTGATCTTAAGGGAAATTGTACTTACTGTGTGTATTAGTTATCCTTTCCTCTTCTAGGAGACAAACTCCCTGGTGTTAGTGGTGAGGCTTGAGGCTCCTTGATTGCCGGGCCAGGGCATGGCCATCACAGTATAGTTTGGAAGGAGAGGTATAGCCCACTGAGGATACTGATACTCTCAAATAAATTCCTGATCCACATAAAACAAGTGCATCACTGCCTATATTCAACTGCAACTTGGATCTATAGATGGGAAACAGAAAATTTACCCCAGAACTGTCCCCTGTACTGCTAATTGACAGAGGCAGCTCTTAAATGCTTTCTCCCATGCATAGGTCCCCTCAAAGTATCTGTGGTATGATTCCAGTTATTCTCATTAGAGGTAATATATAGTTATCAACCATGAGATGGGTAAGGCCAGTCTCTAACCAAATGGGATAGATTAAGTCAAGCATAAAAAGGGAAATTGGCTAGGTTTGAAATGGTCCATAAGTGTAGCTAGCCTACTACTAGCCTATGAACCTATTCAATATTTTGCTTTGCATGAGTGATGTGTTAAGTTTACTTTAATTTCACATAGGAAACTACCCATTCTTTTGTGTTATCCCATAGAATTTGAGTTTCTAAGTTTACTTGTGGCCAGTCAAATTAAATCTTGTTCATAGGTAAGTACTAGGCTAGCTGCCCTTTTGGACAATTTTAAGCATAGCTGAGAGTTGCTTTTTGGAAACAATGGGTCACATAGCGGTGTTATTATCAAATGTCTGTCTGTAGATGTTGATTTTATACTACATATTTATGAAAGAAAAAATGCATTTTGCTTGAGAAAAATACCAGTGAAGTGGTCAAACAAAGGGTTATATCTCTGTAAATATTTAAGACAGATCCATGGATCCAAGATATGAATGGGAGAATTGCTTGCCAAGAGTAGATAGCATACTGCTGTTTTGCAATATTGACGAATCTATGCAAATGCTGCATGTAATGCAATCACAATATTTCAAAACAATGTTAATCTAAAAAAAATTCATGTTAGATGACGGGTATCAGTGGTAACACTGTGTGCTTTAATGTTTTGTATCAGATGGCATCGTTTGTTCACCTGCTGGTCATGCAGCTTTTATGTTTTTAATACAATTATGAAAATGTAGGTAATAGTCATAACATCATTAACAAAAAGCATTTGTATCTCAGAATGTTTCAAATTACCTTCCATGTCTTATTTGTTTTTTTTTACTAACACCCACTGTTTACATACACCATCCCCAATGTGACAGAATCACTTTGTTTTTGCATTATTAATGTAAACACTGAAAATGTCATATCTTTCATAACCTTTTGTAAATGTTCCTTAATATCTCCATCTCTGCACATCCCACATTGATGATTTCACTACATGTGCTTTGCTAATCATATCAGCTTGTAGATGTTACTTTTCAGCTTTTATTTTATGTATGTACCTTTACCAAGACTTCAGAAATTAGACTTTGAAAACAGTGAAGATTATACTTGTTTCAGGGATATAGTGAAGTCTCCTATAAAGATGAGTATACTCTTACGAAATGCACAGGAACTCTTCATGATGACTGTTCTCTTGCTGGAAGCAATGAGTTAAAAAAATAAACTCTCAGAAATGTCGATACCCTGTTTTGTTTCTTTTTAAGGGTGTCCTCTGTGACTTTAGTTCATTGGGCAAATACTACTTCTCCTAGGTCTTTGGTGTTGCTGCAAGATGTTTATCCCTCAACAAATTACTGCTTTTCTAGCCATAGTCCTGGACTGCTATGTTGATTCTCTGTAACCATTTGTTGTCCACTGCAGCATCTGTTGTTTTCTACCAGTGTTTTACTGCTGTCCTGCAGGTGATTGCTTCTTTCTCTGTCTGACACATTGTTGGTAGCCATTTCTGATTCTTAGACAGCCCTACTGCAGTGCTTCCCTCAAATAGTGAAGCACCATGGTGAGCTATCTCTCTGATCCACCACAAATGCTAACGACGCATTCCAGGGTAGTGGCATATGGTGATTATCTATGTGCTTTTGCCCTGGAAATGACTCTGGTAAGTGTTTTACACAGCTAAGAGATTCATAGAACTGCTTGGATGTGTAAATGCTTACTACCAGCAATGGTAATTAACTTTGCCAACAGCGTGTGTTCACCCATTACTTTCAATGAGTGAGATCTCATTAGAGTAAACTGCCAGAGAGTCCAGTGGACAGGTACTGTTAGTGGAGGTGTGAAAGTTTGTGTATGTATTTGACTGTATGTATGAGTGTTTACTGAGGTGTGGGTGGTGTCCAGTGAATGAGTGAGTGAGTGAGTGTGTGTGTATGTGTGTGTGTGTGTGTGTGTGTGTGTGTGTGTGTGTGTGTGTGTGTGTGTGTGTGTGTGTGTGTGTGTGTGTGTGTGTGTGTATCAAAGGACAAAACCACCACCATAACAGGTACAAGTTTGAAAAATCTGAAGGTAATGCTACTCAATGCTAGAAGTCTAAATCTCTAAATGCACTCTCTTGAGGCACTCTTAAAATGGAGAACATCGATATCTGTGCAGTAACTGAGACCTGGTTCAAGGCTCCAGAGACCCCTGCAATACCAGGCTACAACTCTTACCACACTTTTCGGCCACCAAACCAGGACCGAAACACTAAAGATGGAGGAGTGTCCATATTCACTAAGGATATTCACATCTCCAGGCTAGTTGCCCAACACAACGTATCCAAAATTCTCCAGGTGCAACTAACAGTAGGTAAGACTGCAATCTAAATTATAGCTTGCTACAGATCCCCCACCATGCCCCAAGATTCTCACTACACCTTTCTAAACATACTGGAAAATATTAAAATACAACCAAACACCCTAATACTGGGTGATTTCGACTACCCTGCCATTAACTGGGAAAACTACTCATGTACCAACAGCTTTGCCCAGCGGTTCTTGGAATTCATAAATTCCAATGCCTTGGATCAACTAATCCATAGTCCCACCAGGGGCTCCAATATCCTGGACCTGGTCATTACCAACATGGGAAATCGATGCTCCACACCAGTGATCACCCCCTCGTTGGTTAGGTCTGACCATAAGCTAATCACCTTTGACATCCACATCCCACCCCCACCCCCTAGTAAGGAAACATCCATAAAAAACTTCTGCAAGGCCAACTTCATGCTACTCAATAAGTAAAACAAAAGAATATGAACTGTCACGGCTGAAGCAAAATTTGTTTAATAGAACAGTAAAAAACAGTAAGCGGTTTAATGATCAAACAGATCACTTCCGCAGACTAAAATACACCAACTGTCACTTAAAATTTAATCTTTGGAGCATCAACCAGAAAGTAGAATTATATGTTTTAAGTATTGGTATTTTGCTTATATGTTATGCATCCTTGCATTTTTTAATGAGGTGTATTTTGTAATGGATAAACTGCCTTTACCTAATTTGTCAATTGATTCTACTTTCCGGTTGGTGCTCCAAAGTTTAAATTTTAAGTGACAGTTGGTGTATTTTAGTCTGAGGAAGCAATCAGGTTAATTGTGAAAGTGCTTACTGTTTTTTACTGTTCTATTAAACAAGTTTTGCTTCAGCCGTGACAGTTCATATTCTTTTGTTTTACTTAGCTCTTAGGTGAATACCTGGTACCTGCATCTATTTCTTTTGGATTTTCATGCTACTCTATACAGGGGCGTAACTACAAGAGGCAATTGCCTCAGGGCTCCAAGCAGCAGGGGGCGCTTTGGGCCTGTTGTCAGATTGTACTTTGCTTATTTAGTAAATGTCCATCGCTCAGTGGTAGAAATCCAGTCCAGCCCCTCCACCACCTAAAAAAAAAAAAAAGAAAAGAAAAAAAAAAAAACATTTTTCATCATTCAGGCCTTTATCGGCAGTCCGAATGCAAAGAAAAGGGTACCCAGTGACCTGTGCTGTAGGATACCCAGACATCTGTGCGGTCAACTACTGCACAGAACAGAGGAGCTCAAACTGCTTCCCTTGCAGTCAGGGCCAATGAGGAGTGAGCTGAGAGCTCTCTCAGCTCGTAGAGCGATCGGGGTTTCAGACATGGTCGGACGGTCGCTGGCTTAGTTTCTTTTGGCTGGATTATGAGGTTTAGGAGGGACTCATGCTCTGCAGAGTGATATCCTCTTGCATCTGGTTTATTTACACACAAGGGGACAAATGTAGAGACGTGTTACTGCTACAGTTAACAAAAGTTGAAACTGAGATCTCTGGATGACTGAGAGAAAACATTACATCAGTGGCCAGCAGTTGTATCCAGTTCCAGAAGGTGTTAAACCCAACCAAGGTAATTCTGTTACTGTTGTTGACTGAATGATGTCTCTTTTTTATCAAATGTGATTTGACTGATTTAAAAAAGCAAAACAGGAACAGTTCTGTTAAGTGCTAGCTGATGAAGGAAGATTATTATTACCAATGTTTTGTAATCTGTCATATGCATACCTTACAAACACTGAAATATAATTCAATGAAAATGGACAGCTATTTCAAAACAAGAGAAGAGCTTCAAGACAGGAATTAATTTGACTAAGCAAGTAAGTTAACAATAGATGTGCTGTAAATATAACAGAAGCATAAGTAATTTCCTGAGCTTCCCCGCAAAGCTTTTCAGTGACAGAATCTGCTCATACTGGTGTGTGATAGGTAACCACACTCCTCAAAAGCCAAGCAGCACCAGAGTTTGTAGTTAGCATAATAGTCTCACTGCCATAGTGAGTCACTCAACAATGACAAAGAGTACACATGTACTCCTCTCAGGATGGTCTAGAATATTTTTTTAAATGTTTTTTAATTGGTCCCTGCTTCTGGTGAATTTCCACTTTGTACCATTCAATATGTAGTTATGTATTAGTTATTATTATTATTATTATGCTTTATGGCTGTCAACCCAGCATTGTATAATGGCATTCCGGATGTGGTATTTTATTATTGTCACAGAGTCATTGTTTTGTGTAGTTGCCAAGTTTGTATGTGAGAGTTATTGTATTCCTTGTGCTGAACTGAGTGCACCTAGCCATCTGGAAGGCACCACTGGGTATTTTGTTTGGTATATATATATATATATATATATATATATATATATATATAGATTCACTTTATAACCTCGAAATGCTGAAATATCAATTTTATCTCGAGACTATAAACCGAATCCACAAAACACTGACAAACAAAACCGCGAAACCATACACACTACACTAAACATACAACACAACAACCACATCACAACATAAACAAAACACATAAGCAAGCCCCTGCACTAATAGGGGCTGCCCCCCCCCCCTTATATACTAAACACACACATTCTCCACACACACTCTAACTCCCACTCAAAACCCTTACAAAAACTCACTTACCTGACATAACACCTACATCCAAACACGCACCACACAAAACACAAACCGGACATTACATATTTGACATATTTTTTAGAATCCAACAACTGGGTGCATATATATAAAACTCTATGATGAAGTCTCAAAATTCACTTATTTATTAATTAATTACTTAATTAATTACATTTGATATCTGGGAAAGTCTGATGGGCCTAGGAGCCCGTTTTAGTGGAGAAAAGCTCCAAAAGACAGTACAATTATATTGTTTTGAATATGAACAGCAGTATTCAGTCTACAGTATTGATTATGAACATTTAAAAACACTCAATATAGTACAGAATTTAGGATAGGATAAAAATATAGTATATACAAATTTCATATTGCATGTATAACATCACATTCACAAAGTAGTTTTATAATTAGACAAACACAAATAGATGTATAGAATTGTCAGACCCATATAGACCAAAATATAATAAATTTAAAAGCAAGCCACCCTGGTGGTCCACCAATTAAAATTAAATCTTCAGTAAAAAAAAAAATGTGTGACCTTAAGTTGCTTCGGTTATTTCATACAATATTAAGATATAAAACAAGTCTTTAATGCAACTATTAGTAGGAAGTTATAAAGCATTTTTTGTGCTACTATATGTGATTTCTTTGGCTTCGGTCATCTCGATGGCTTGGGTTCCCGCACCTAGGAAAAGTTTGCCTCAGGGCGCTTCTAACGTAGTTACGCCAAATGACAAACTTCATGACACCCATGCAGACGGGAACTGAGAGTTCAACTGCTGAATCCTACACTAAAGCACTGTACGAGCACATCCACTCATGCATGAAGCATGCCATCCCAAATAGAACAAAGATGCTCTCCTCTAATAAAAATGAAGCTAATCTGGTGGTCTCATTTCATAAACAATACAACAGAAGGAAGAAACTGTTGCAGAAAAGAGGAAAATCCCAGGATGCATAAAACTCCCTTACCAGCCTCAGTAAGAAGCTGAGATCTCTCATAAAATCCTCCAAAGCTAGTTACGAAAATAAAATTGCCAAAGTTTCCAAAGATGACCACAAGGCATTCTATAGCTATGTCAAGAATCTAAATGGCAATGCTCAGATCTGCTCTGAGCTACAACATAATGGCATCAAATATACTGATCTCAAGGACATTGCCAATACCCTGGCAGATCGATTCAGTGCCAACTTCACCCCCCTCTCATTCCCTAAAGACCCCATCTCAATACCGAAAGATTGCCAATTTTGGTAATCACGGCCATACAGGTAAAAACCACACTCTCCAAAGCTAAGAATACAGCATCCATGGGACCAGACAACATCCCAGGCTGTGTACTACATGAACTACAAAATGAACTGGCACCTCACCTGTGTCATGTTTAATCATAGCCTCACCTCAGGCTTCATGCCCACTGAGTGGCACACAGCTACAGTTATCCCACTCCACAATGGGGGATCCACCTTGGATCCTGGGAACTACCATCCCATCAGTCTGAAAAGCCTGATCTGCAAGGCCATGGAATGTATTATCATGAAACTTATAAACAAAGACATTGGCAACCTTCAAACACTGGACCCCATCTAGTCTGGGTTTGTGAAGGGCCGATCGTGTCTCCTGAACCTGATTGACTTCTTCGAATCAATCTCCAGAGCTGTGGATGAGGGTAAGGTGGTCCACACAGCCTATCCGGACCTTGCCAAGGCCTTCAACACCATCCCCCACTCTGGATATATAGATAAACTTACTAAGCTGGGCATAAATCCCTACATTACTCAATGGGTTGCCAGCTGACTTACTGACAGAACCCACACTGTAAAAGTAGCCGACTCCAAATCCAGCTTCAGAAAAGTGACAAGTGGAGTACCTCAGGGTTCAGTCCTGGGACCGCTCTTGCTTGGCATCTACTTCTCTGAAGTACAGGAAATACTAAGGCACTCTGGCTAACAAAGTTCGCAGATGACTGCAAACTGGGAGCCATTATTGAATCCCCAAATTATGTGGATATTCTACAAAAGGGCCTTACAGAAACAGATGCTTGGTGCCAGAGCCATGGGCCCAACCTCAATGCCAAGAAGTGTATAGTTATCCCCTTTGGGAAAAACCATGTACCCGTGAATTACCATTTAGGTGGCAGTACCCTAAACACTGAATGTGTGATAAGAGGCTTAGGAACACAGGTGGACAGTGGTCTCACCTTCGATAACCACATTGCCAGAACAGTCAGGAAATCCTTCTATGTGGCACACCTCATCACTAAGGGCTCTTCATCCAGAAAAAAGGAGGTCATTGTCCCACTGTACTAATCCCTCATTATTCCCATCATAGAGGACAATGCCCCATTTGGTATGTACCTCACAAGAGATCTGCAACAACTAGAAAAGCCCAGAAACACCTCACTAAAAGAATCACAGGCCTAAAGCAGATGTCCTATGCCCTATGCGACTAAAAAAACTACAGATATACTCTGTAACATATTGTCTTCTCAGAGGCTGTCTCTGCTTAACATACAAGGCCATGTCAAACCCAGAGCTGTTGGACATGATACATTTAAAAAAATCCCAATCCATCAGAGCCACATGCTCCAGGAACCTAAATCTTGTCATCACAATGAACAAAACATATACTCAAAACAGCGTATACCCAACTCTATAATAAAAAAATTAACTTGTAGTACGCTGAAGAAGGTATCACAGCTCACAAACACCTCAGACAGTTACGATATCTTTTATTTATAAAAACATAAAAAACGATCCACTTAGGTTAAGCGCCTTCATCTACCATCATCAGAACACCAATGTGGCTATCAATTCAGCTTAAATAGTATTAGTATCCAATGGGAATGGGCAATCAATTAAAACTCTTGAATTAATTGTTCGTAACTTGATGAATATTCATACATTAGCAAATCATACCTACTCACAAATAACTACTTGTCTTTAAATACAGTACACACTTTAAACTACACAACCATCCCATCCATCGATAAGCTTCCTGTATCCATATGTTAAAAACATATATTTTATATATATATATATATATATATATATATATATATATATATATATATATATATATATATATATGGGTCTACTTCTTTTGACCAACTCCCATTTGCCCGACACCCATTTGCCTGAGACCAAATGACTGAAATGTCAGTTGCCTGACACCTCATTTGCCTGACACTTCATTTGACTGACAAGTATTATTAGTAAGAAAATGGAATATGTCCCCTTCCCCACTGTAGTGCGACCTGGAGTTAGAATATATAGTTAGGGGGGGTGGGGGGCGAAGCCCCCCACTTACTTTTCTTTTACTAAGCAATATTACATCAAAAGTTAACAATATCATATACAATAATTGTGGTCATAAATCCTATTTCTAAGTTGTCTGTCCATCTTTCCCACATAAAAACTCGGACATATGTCACACTTGGTCAGATAAATAATATGCTGGGATTGACTGTTCCCTTTCTTAAACCATATTTTAGTGTGACTGGCATTCCATAAAATAATTGTTTTCTCTTCCATAATGTCTTTGCACTGATTGCATTTCCCACACTTCCTTGTGTAATACCCACCTTACTATGTACCATTTCATCACATCTAAGGATATTCCAATTGTGGCTTATAATGTCCTTAACTTCCTCCACAAGTGGACTGTACTCCACAGTCAAGCCCTGTTATATTGTTTGCCATTGTCCTTCTCTAACCTATTCATATTCTTCTTCTACAGTGATCTGTATTTCTACCCCCATTCTTTTTTTACATACTCAGTACCATATTTTAGTATGGATCTGTGGTATCCCCTTTCCTCAAATATATTCTATCTGTCTTATCATCTCACTATATTCCGAAATTATTCTGGCAACCCTGATGCATTTCCCCTTCTAAATACTCTTTTTCTGACTGGCTGGATGACAACTACTGTACTCCAGGTCCAAATTGCTAAATGCGTGCTTCCTATACATCCTTGATTTAAATCCTTGGATACCACTGGAGATGCATGTATCCAGATACGCTATACCCGTACCACTACAACTATGTGTAAATCTTAAGAGTACTGGTTCCATTCAAATACTTAAAATAATCAACCTTATCCCACAAAATAAATATGTCATCCAAAAATCTAGTATAGCACTGTAACTTACTAACATATTGACTTCCAAGGATATACTAATTTTCTCAGTCCAATAATACCAAATTGGCTTATATCGGGGCACAGGCCGCACCTATGGCTACCCCATTTGATTGTCTATAATACTCCCCTTCCAATCAAATATAGTTAAAATCAAAAAGTGTAGACATAAATTCCCCTATAAAAATACTTTTTCCTGATCAAACCTCATATATTTCTGAATACGTTTGCTAAAGCGTTCTAGACCTTCATCTTTAGGAATACAAGAAAATAAATCCACTACATCAGTTGTTAAATAAACAAGTCCCTCTTTTCATATTTCAGGTTTTAAACGGCCTAAAAGGTCCCATGACTCTGACTATATGTGGAACTCTGTCATAAATGGGTTTAAGCCAACCATCTATGACTTTACCAAAAGGAAAGGTCTTGGACTTGCTACCTGATATAATAGGTCTATATGGGGGACCAAGGCTATTTTTGTGTATTTTTGAGATACCTACTATGGTGGCTAGGACAGGGAATTCAACACGTAAATAATTATACATATTCATATCAATCCTGTTGTCCAGGAGAAATTTCTCTTAATATAAATCAATATGTCTGTGTCCTATATTAACCTCATTTACAGAGGAAACCATATATTTGTTGTCATTGTGTAACATTTGAAATATTTTATTATTATAATCATGTGCGACTGCTAGTACCACTCCACCACCTTTGTCGGGTTTCATTACCCGAATATCAGTCTCATATAATAATCTGATAATGCCTAACTGTTTACCAAAGTCATGTCCCAGCATATTATCTATCTGGCCAACTGTGACATGTGTCCGAGCTTTTATGTGGGGAAGATGGACAGACAACTTAGAAATAGGATTTGTGACCACAATTATTGTATCAGAAGGAAGGACTGAAATAATGCTTTGTTCAGCCATGTAGAGATGAATGGTGAGAGTCATTCCTTTAAATTTGGGATACTTGAACAGGTTAAATTAAATTCTAGGGGTGGAAACATTCAGGCCATATTGGGTGAAAAGGAAGTGAAATGGCAACTTTTGTTAAATACAGCTAAGGCTCCAGGGTTGAATGACCACATACCCACAAAGCCGATTTTAGAGGCAAGACTGTGGCTAGGCAGTCAAATTTAGCATCTTGAGCATACCTTAGTTGCACATGTAATAAATGATGGAATAAGTTGGTGGACCACATCATGCCAGATATTTTAACATTTGTATGCATTTTATGTTTGTTATATGCATATTTCATTTGTATTTCTTATATTCATTTTTATATGCATTTTCTTTAAATACATATATATAATATATGTTTTTAACATATGGATACAAGAAGCTTATCGATGGATGGGATGGTTGTGTAATGTAAAGTGTGTACTGTATTTAAAAACAAGTAGTTATTCGTGAGTAGGTATGATTTGCTAATTTATGAATATTCATCATGTTATGAATAATTAATTAAAGAGTTTTAATTGATTGTCCATTCCCATTGGATACTAATACTATTTAAGCTGAATTGATAACCACATTGGTGTTCTTTTTTTCCTCAAATATTTTTTTATTTTCAATTAAAATAACATTTACATAATATTTTTAAATATCATTTTAAACAACTATATACAATATTTACAATAGCCTGACTTTCAGTTATATACACTGTATGTTATTAAATATCTAATTAACAGATCAGTTATCAGAGATACATTATTGATTATTGCAGAGTGTCTAACAAAGATATGACTTTCTTCCAAGGATTATTTACCAATGGCCTGGGATAGATTCGTAGTTCTTTTATTTTTATTTCCATCGATGCAGTTGTCTTCAGTAAAGTGTAGAATTCTTCCAAGGTCAGGGGTGTATTTGAATTCTACCTTCTGGTTACGCATTTCATAGATATATCAAGTATTTTCCATAACAAATACATATTTGTCTTATTCAGTCAGGGACCTTCATTTACATTTAGTATAATCAATAATTTAGTTAAGGTAAAGGATTCATTAAATAAAGCTTGTAAAAATGATTGATTCCATTCCAATATGATTTAATTTTATTACATTCATAAAAAATATGAATCCAGTCTGCTTTATTTTACTTTTCACACCTCCAGCAAAAAACATTTGTAGTAGTACTGATCTTTTTAATTCTATCTGGTGTTAAAAATGCTCTATGTAAGTATTTCCAGTTAAATATTTTCCAGTACTGTGTGTTAGAGGTATAATTAACTGATAGTAAGATGTTAGTTTTAATTTCTTCTGTTAACTGCAATGACTGACCTTTTGTTAAGAACTGTCAGTATTATGGTTTGGGAATTGTTTTATATGTTATTAACTCTTTATATAGATTTGAAATGGAATTTTTCTTTTCACAACTTCTTCTTCTTCTTCTTTTGGCTTTTTCCCAGTTAGGGGTCGCCACAGCGGATCACCTGTCTGCTCATGATTGGCAGTGGAGTTTTACATTGTCGAGTTGCCAGCCCGGTGCCCAACCTTCCACAGAAGGCACACACACACACACACACATACACACACACACACACACACACACACACACACACACACACACACACACACACACACACACACACACACACACACACACTCACACCTCGGGCCAATTTAGAGTGTCCAATCCACCTGAAGCATGTCTTTGGGATGTGGGAGGAAACTGGAGCACCCGGAGGAAACCCACGCGACCACAGGGAGGACATGCAGACTCCGCACAGAAGGTACCCCAGCCGAGGATCGAACTGGAGAACCTCTTGCTGTGAGGCGACAATGCTAATCACTGCACCACCTTAGCCGCCCTTATATATAAATTCATACAGAAAACTTATTAGATTTGGAATATCTTTAAATGAGGAATTATTAATCTGCATAAATCTTGAGTGTACATTAGAATGCTTTGTAAGGTTAACCAGTCCAGTGTTGGAATATTGTAAGCAGTTTTTATCATATGCATATCTAAAACATTTAATTTATTTACACATTGAAACCAGCATAAGAATCCATTTTGTTCCCAGGAGGTTATTGTTTCCCTATATATTTTGTGAGGAAAGTTCTTAGTGATGGTAAATGGGGTTAATAGGTCAAACCAAAGTTTTAGATCTGTGTTTGCATTGATAAGTTTCCTTAAGGAATTGATGTAATGATTAATCAGTGTTGTTTTAGAAGGTTTTGTTATATTATATTGTATACTTATGCATAGTATGTACCAGGGTTTGTCTGATTTGTCTACTATTAAAATTTTTTTAACAGATTAAATTCATGTGTTAATATAGCCATTGTTAATTCTTTCCAGTTCACAAAATAATTTGGGTTTATCCAGTCTATTGTAGTTTTAAGCACAGATGCTTTTATATATGTTTCTATTTCTGGGAAGTTCAATCCTCCTTGTTTCCAGGGTCTAATGTAATGAGTTAGAGCTACTCTATTCTTTTTGGGATATCATAAAAATGTATTAAACATGAGTTTATTTCATTAAGAATGCATCTTTCAGGAATTAACTCTATTGCTAATGCTATATATAGTATTTTTGACAATAAGACCATTTTTATTAATTACAATCTGTCTTCAAAAGTTAATATTATTTTGTTCCACTTTTCTATATATATTTTTATTGCTTCAGTGATGTTTTTATAATTTATTAATATTGTTTCATTTATATTTTTGCATGACACTATTCCTAAATAATTTAGCGTAAGTTCTTGTTTTCCTATGATGGATTTATCTGTAGCTTGTAATTCTTTTTTCTTATTTAAAAATAGAAATTTTGATTTTGATCTATTAAAGTGTAGACCTGAAATCTTATAAAATTTCTCCATTAATTCTAGCTCTCCTAATGACTCTCTGGAGTTTGATAGGGTTAATAAAATATCATCAAAAAAAGCATTATTTTAGATATGTACTGGTCATAGACTTTTATTCCTTTTATTCTTGCATTATTACATATTATTTCTGCAGGTATTTCTATAGCCAAAGCAAATAAAATAGGAGAAAGGGGGCATCCTTGTTTAGTACCTTTCATTATATGGGTAGACTCTGAGGTGAAAGGACTTAATTTAATGTAGGCTAAGTTATTAATATATATGTTTTTTAGTAATAAGATGAAGGGAGGAGGAAATTCAAATAATGCTAACGTTTTAAATAGATATTCCCAGTTGATGGAATCAAAGGATTTTCTATGTCTAATCCAATTACAAGTGTTTCTCTATCTGCTTTAGTCACATAATCTATAAGAGTAAGTATCTTTTTAATATTATCATGTGTGTGCCTGTTATATAAAAATCCAGTTTGATCATTATTAATTGTCTTTGAAAGTGGGATTGTCATTCTGTTAGCTAGGATTGACATGAATATTTTGTAATCATTATTCAGTAATTATATAGGTCTGTATGAGGTGCAAAGGTCTGATAGTTTATTATCTTTTAGAATTGGTGTTATGAGAGAATATTTCCATGAGGGTGGTATGTTTGCTTCTGACTGGACTTCTATCAAAGTTTTATGAAAAAGGGAGATTACTGTTGAAGGGAAGAGTTTGTAAATTGCTGTAATTATACCATCTATCCCTGGAGCTTTGTTAGATTTGCTTTCTTTTATCTTGTCAACAATTTCTTTGTAGGATATAGGTTTTTGTAGGTCTAGTTTTAAGTTTTTGGGAATTTGTTTTATATTGATAAGGTTTGTATCTAAGTTTATTTGGTTGGTATCTAAATCTTCTTTTTTGAAGTGTTCCAGATAATGGAACCGAAATGCTTCAAGGATGTCTCCTATATCTGATAATTTTTTCCCTTTCTTTTCATGGTATATACTACCAATGTTATTTGCTTTAGATTGTATTTTAATTCTTGTAGATAAGTTATGTAGATATCTGGGGGAGGTGGCTAATGAGTTTATTTTTAATTTTTCCAAGGCTAGACAAGTTTTGTGTGTTAGAATTTCATTATATTTTTTATTTAATTCCTCTATTTCTTTTTTGACTTCTGGACAATTCTGATTTTTTTCAGATTTTGCTGTCAAGAGTCTGGTTTGCAAGTCTAATGATTCAGATTCCCACTCTCTAACTTTGTTTTTGTATCAGCTAAGGGTCTTACCAAATAAATATGCTTTTAATGAGTCCCAAACCATGACTCTACTGATTTCTGTTGTATTATTAATTTCAAGAAATAATTGTAGTTCTGAAAACATCCAGGGTCTGAATTCTTTAATTTTCGTGGTATACGATGGAATTCTGGTTGAGAGGATTAAAGGTTTAATTCTATTTGGAGCTTCATTATCAAAGAGACATGATCTGAGAAGGGGAATGGAACTATTGAGATGTTGAGGATTTTTGTTTGTAAATCTTGAGCTATGAATAATTTGTCTATTCTGGTTTGTGTTCCAAATCTATGGAGCATTTCTCCCCGGGCCTCCGCTGAAAACAGGCTCTGTGGAACCTAGTCGGACTTTCCCGGTCAACAAATAATAAATAAATAAAAAATAAATTTGGTCTTTATGGGAAAATAATAAGGATTTATCGTCGTTTACTTTAAAACTGTCTGTTAAATGAAATGAATCAATCCATCTTTTTAAGGATTTTGAAATAGTTGCTATAC
Organism: Protopterus annectens; assembly: GCF_019279795.1. Lineage (NCBI taxonomy): Eukaryota > Metazoa > Chordata > Ceratodontiformes > Protopteridae > Protopterus > Protopterus annectens. The sequence goes on along the minus strand of NC_056735.1, from coordinate 722,756,445 downwards.
AAAAAGACTTATTGGTGGTTTCAGAAGCTCCTAAGGTACAATTAAAGTCTCCTCCCAGTATAAGATTTCCTTTATAATTGTTGGAAATAAAATCTAGGTGTTTTTTTAACTGTTCCTTTTCCAATGCCTGGGAACCAATATAAATTAGCTAAGGTCCATATTTTGTTACTAAATTTAATTATAACAAATGCTATTAGACCTTCTTTGTCTTCATATTTATAAATAACTTTTGGAGGCATTATGTTTTTCTTCCATAGAAATTATACTCCTTTTGTCTTTGTTCTATAAGAGGATTGAGCTAAGACTGTATAGTCCTTAGGGTTCCAAATAAAACTAAAGCTATCATTAGTCTTAAAATGTGTTTCCTGGAGAAATACTACTTGTGCCTTATTTGGTTTTAAATATTTAAGTAAGTTTGATTTTTTATTTGCATTATTTAAGCCATTACTATTTAATGATAAGAATGTTAAATCCATTTCAAATTATTGTTGGAAGAAACGTTTTGCTTCTTTTTTTTTTTTTTTGATTATAGTAGTTATACCATATTCTCTGATAACACTGAATGTTATTTTTATGTGTGTAAACTTGGGAGGGTAATTTAATGTTCTTTCTTCTTTAAATATAAGTAGGGTAAAATTCTGGTCAGGCTATAAAAAAGTACTTCTATAAAACATTAATTCTAAAGTATCAAATACAAGTAAATATGAATTTCCCATTAAACATGGAATGAAAGTCATTCCTAATCCAATAGATAAAGATAGAGCTATTGGATTATCACTTATACCTTTAACCAACAATAGCAACTTCAGCTCCATATGTTAAATTATTATATGGAGAATTTTCTTAAAAGAGATATGAAAGTCTATATAATTCTATTATTGTTCTATAGTATTTTATATATCAGGATGGAATGTTAGTAGTGTAAACAATTATTATGATGACTTAGAAAATATCCAATATTTAGTTACCCTGAAGAGATCCCAAACATGTCAGATATGTCATTTTGGATAAATTAAATGCAACAGGGGAGCATACACTAAATAAGTCAACAGCAATTAGATTATTACTAAAATAATTTGACTAAAAGGACTCTGCAGGAGACAATGAGCGATTAACAATGACATATGAATTTACTGTAGGTGTCCTATCTTCTTTTACTTTCTCACTCTTCAGCTCACCAACTTCATCTTACACTTATGAAAAGACATGGCTTATCAGTGGTATCCTGTCTCTGAGTAGAGGCACCCTACATGCTAGTGTGGAGTGCTTTTACATATTTATAGATTTACAAAGCAGAGTCAAAGAATGAACTATGATCACCCTGACAATTCCCATCCTGCATAGGGCACCTCCTGCTTCCAAAATGGGTAATCACATCAGGTCTGGAATGAATGTGAAGGTACCTATATGGTAATCAAGACTTACCTTAGGTAAGTATTAATCAAATAGTATTTAGAGCATCTTAGAGAGTTCTCGGGGCAGTTAGAATACTCTTAAGCCTCTCCTCCCTTGACCAAAAACAGAGATTTCCCTTCCCTTTCTTTCCCTTGTTTTAAATCAGTACTAATAAAAGATAAGCCATGGTGGTACAGCGGTAGCAGTATTGTCTCACAGCAAGAGGTTCTCCTGTTTGATTCTCGGCTGGAGTCCCTTCTGTGTGGAGTCTGCATGTCCTCCCTGCAGTCGAGTGGCCTCCGAAAGACATGCGTGAATGGGCGTGTCTTCGCTGAAGGTTGGGCGTCGGGCTGGCAACTCGGCACCATAAAAATCTACTGCCAATCATTTAGCGGACCAGAGTTCCGCTGTGGTGACCTCTAACCGGGAAAAGCCGAAAAGGCAAACAAATTAATAAAAGAAGTTCAGCAAACATAGGTAAACAGAAATAACATTCAGTAGTCCATCTTGTACATGACTCGCAATCCATTAAACAAGCCAGTGACTAACATCATTTTAGTTAACATTATAAAGACAAATTAGAAATAATTTCCTAGCTCTTTAAATTTTCTGATAAAGCAAAAAGTTAACAATAAGCTATTTTAACTAAAAGTATAAAGCATTTCAAATTTTCCTTGCATGTATACATTTCTACTTATATTGTAGTGTCAGTAGCTGTCTTTGAAATCTGTACAATACTTCACTTCTACAAATCATTCCTTTTTCAGTTCAGGTTTTGTTTTGTCAAAACGGCAACAATATTTCAAGGGCACAATTAATATTTAGACTGATGTTTCAAATAAATAACTTGTCAGTTACCAAGTGAGTTTGTTTAGAATGTATGATTAGTGCAAATATAGCATGTTGCAAAAATAATATGTATTTTTTTGTGTGCTCTAGAGACTGTCATATGCAAGTGACATATATAATGTAACATATATAGAGAAGATAGCATATGGATTCAGGTTGTTAAAGTAAGTTATGCTTATTAATCAGGCAGTTTCATTTAAATTCACAAGTAATTTGGGGACATTTCAGTTGAGTTTCCAGGAATGTGTAGTCCAATGTGAGTAATTGAGTCCACTTTTCCTCATAAATGTATGTCACTATTCATTAAACAAAGCAGAGTCTAACATATGTCTAATAATCATTATAAAGACAAAGAATAGTAATTTCCTAGCTCTTCAAACTTTCTGATATCGTATAATGAGTGTGGAAAGGATGGACAGGATTAGGAATAAGTATATTAGAGGGTCAGCCCAGGTTGGAAGGTTTGGAGACAAAGCCAGAGAGGCAAGATTACATTACTTTGGACATGTGCTGAGGAGGGATGCAGAGTATATTGGGAAAAAGATGCTAAGGATGAAGCTGCCAGGTAACAGGAAAAGAGGAAGGCCTAAGATGTGGTGAGAGAGGACATGCAGGTGGTTGGTGTGACAGAGCAAGATGCAGAGGACAGGAAGAAATGGAAACAGTTGATCCGCTGTGGCGACCCCTAACAGGAGCAGCCAAAAGAAGAAGAAGAACTGATCATCAGTTTCTGTCAGCTAACCTGATAGATATATGCTCTAATAACCAGGTGGCTTAGGAAACCATTTCCAAGGCACGTCATATAAGCTGCTGCTCTCCACAGGTAATATTTCATTTCTGGACAAAATTAATTTTTGCAGAGTTAGTAGCAGTGAACCAAGAGGCATAAAATCAGCTGATACTACATGGTTACACAAGTCTTATGCTGTTAAGCATCGAGTTTGAATTGGCTGTCTGTTAAAAATAGTAAGTTTCTTCTTATTCTGAATTGGCACTAACAGCATTTGCCACTTCAGTCATCTCCTGCTTTTCAACTTCTGACTATCAATGCAGTTCTAACATAATTCAGCAAAATGTGATAAAAGTAAGATGGAGAAAGCAGTGTGACATCATCTGGCTTTGAACTCTAAATGAATAAAATTGCTAAACATAATACCAAACATTCAATTTCTGTTAAATTTCATAGACACAGTATCTGTAAGTATACATTAAGTTGTCATTTCATGCAATTTACAATCATTTCATCTCCATAGCATCACGACTAAGTCACTTCAGCTGTGATTATAGCTTATTTATCATTTCAAAAGGTTGCATTTAGAAAACAAATAAGATATGTTGAGTTATGGAAAATGTCACTGAGAGAGCAATATTTAAGCATGCAGTTCAGAAATATGCAGAATATTGTAGCTGACAAAGATGAAGTATAGAAAGACTGCATGCTAGTAGAGGAGATCCTTAAAGTTATGTAATAAGAAAAAATGGGAAATAGTTCTATTTTCAACATTAAGACAGCCAGTATTTCAAATCTATGAGATGAGTTTACATAATACCCAAGTGCACTTTGGGATATATCATGAGGAGTAGTGTGGAAGTGTGATAATCACACTGATGAGTAAGTATCCTGGCCTACGAGTTCCTCCTAGTAATTCTGCATATGGTTCTGTTTCTGATAAACAGAGCTGCTCAAGAGTACAGAAAATGTAAAAAGATGGTGGAATGTTGATTTCAGTAAAGAGATATAATTATGTATATATTCTGAATTAAATAATTCATGTTTATCATTGGGATACTAAGAATTCCTCTCTGTATTTAAGTGACATGAGTTGGACACCTATGGGGTCATTCAAGTTTTTGGAAAATTATATGTTCAGGCATGAGGGGTCCCCAAATGCTGGAAGAGAAGAGGGAAATAGGCAAAGTAAATAGGCATTTTATGCAATAGCTGTGGCGTTCGAAAGACATGCGTAGAATGGGCGTGCCTTTGTTGAAGGTTGGGCATCGAGCTGGCACCTCAGCACCCATAAAAAAAATCTACTGCCAATCTTTTGCAATCATTAGCAGATCACCACTGTGGCGACCCATAACCAGGAAAAGCCGAAATAAGTTGACAATAAGCTATTTTAACTAGAAGACTAAAACATTTCAATACTTCCTTGTGAATATATATTTTTAATTTTACTGTAGTGTCAAGAACTGTCTTTGAAATTCTATGCATTACTTCTTTCAAGTCATTCATTTTACAGTTCAGATTATATTTTGTCAAAATGTCAGTAGCACTTCAAGGGCACATTTAATATTTAAACTGATATTTTAAATGAATAGCTATCAGTTACCAAGTGAGTTTGTCAGAGTGCAAGGTGACTACAAATGTAACATGTTGCAAAAAGTAATATGTATCTTTTCATGTGCACTAGAAACTGACAATTTCAAGTAACATATAAAATGTAACTTTTACAGTGCAGACAGCTTGTGAAATCAGCATGTTAAACTGAGTAATACTTTTTAATCAAGCAGCTACATTTAAGTGCACATGTAGTTTGGGAACATTTCAGTTGTGTTTCCAGGAATATGTAATCCTATGAGGATAAATCATAAAATATTACAAATAGTCCTATTATGTATTTATTTTACCTTGCTTAGGTTGTTTTTCATTTTAATAACTAAACAACATTACTTTTTCTTATTATTTTTTATCTGTGAGGCTAAATGCACTTCGCAGGTTTACAGTGTCCTTAGAAACTGCAGCAGTTGTTTACTGTTGTTATGGCAACGCAAATAGAATGTGAAGAAAGCTTCACTTCTCTTGACCAACAGTACATTTTTCCCTCCTTTTTTATATATTTGTGAATACTAAAAGGAAATAATGCAAAGGCCATATGTACATGAATGGAACATTTCAGAGTTAATCACGAACATGTCCCCAATCCCAATAAGCATAACAGTGACTATCATTAATCTAATAAATATTGTAATAACAATTAATTAAGTTCACTATTCCAATTAGTCTACCTTAAAATTTGATTATTTTAGACTATTATTTATCTATATTTATAGATAGTAAGTTATTAAATATATATATAGACTATATTAGTATAGTAAATAGGAGAGAATTTAAAAAGGGAGACAAGATGCAGTTAAAATAATAATGAGAAAAGAGAAGAGAGAGAGAAAGAAAAGAGAAAATTAAGAAAAAATACAATTATATTATGTATGTTGATTTACAGTATAAATATTTTGTGTGCTATATAACCCTCCTTCTGTGAAAGAAAAGTACCCTGTTTTACATACCTGAGGTAGTGTAACTCTCATGTGCCATCTATTTTCCAAAAATATAGATAAAGATTTCAGTAGTTAGTTATCTTTGTTTTAAAATTCCAGGCAGCAAAACTGGACCTTTAAAGTAATGTTAAAACAATTCATATTATAGTAGATGCTTTGAAAGATTTGGTTGTAACAGTATCAGTCTTTTGCTTCTTCTTGTTGACATCTGTCCAGACATTTGTTTCTTTTGTTCTTTTGAGAGAAGGTGACATCCAATCCATATATTCTGGTAAAGTAATTACATTATTAGCTTTAATAAATGAAGAGGCTTCCTCTAAGTCAATAAAAGTCCTCATCTCGTTGGCATACAGTATTCATACCTTAGCTGGATATGCAAGTTGTGCCTTGATGTTATTTTGTTTCAGAAACTTTATCATTGGTCACACATTTTTCCTTTGTTCCATTATTCTAGATGAATAGTTGTTATCAAATGTTATCAGGCTCTGTTTATATTTTAGAGGCGCCTTCCTCCAAGCAGATCTTAAAATCAGTTCCTTGTCCAAGTATGAAAGAAATTTGATAATTATTGACCTAGGAGGAGAGTTTGAGTTAGTGGCAGGTTTCCCAAGAGCTCTGTGTGCCCTCTCAATGCCAAAGGAAAGTCCTTCTTTTAAATTTAAAAAGTCAGGGATCTAGCTTGATAAAAACAAAATAATATCCTCACCTTCTGTGTTTTCAGGTAATCCAAAAATCCCGATGTTATTTCTCCTCTCCCTATTTTCCAAGTCATCTACTTTATTAACCAACCAAGTGTTTTGTTTAAGAAACAGCTCTTTCTGTGTTTCCTCTTCCTTAAGTCTGCTTTCTAAGTCATTTATTCCTGTTATCCTTGTCTGGTGTTGTTGTAGCATTTCCTTGAGGGTATCAGCCTGTTTTTGACTGCTTGTTTTAAGATTTTCTAGGTTCTCTTTAAAATCATCCATCTTCAAAGACAACTCCTGCAGGGTAGATGCCATCTGTCGTAGTTCCTTCTTTAAGGCAGCATCCTGGTGAGAATTCCTTGAGTTGCTCATTTTAACAAGTGAATATATCTCCAAGCTTTTTGACAGGAAATTATTTGTAAAACTTCACCAAAGTTTCTAATTATGTAAATTAGACCTTTATCTATAAGATTTTATACTTTGAAGAAAAAAAAGAATATTTTTCCCTGTCTTATTTAACTAGTTGTATGGAGCTCTAAAATACTGCTGCTTTCACCACATTGGTGTTTTGATAAAGTCTACATATGGTAGATGAAAGCGCGTAACCTAAGTGTTTTTATAAATAAAAGATATCATAATTGTCTCAGGTGTTTGTGAGCTGTGATACATTCTTCAGCGTACTACAAGTTTATTTTTTTTATTATAGAGCTGGGTATACGCTGTTTTGAGTACATTTCATTTGTTGCTGGTGTCATGGGCTCTTTAGATGAAATTCCGTCTATGTTTTCCCTGGTCAGATGAGATGATATTCACTGACTTCAGTGTGAGGTGGGTATACTAAAAGGGGAACTCACAAGGATGATTGACATGTTTAGTCAACTTAACCATCAGAGTGAAATCCAACCCAGCGGTCTGACATCATCGTGCCAAGGAGTGGAGTGTAGGGCCGAGATTTCCATCCAGAAAAGCTGATTGAGCAATGGAAGTCAACACAGTAGCGGTACCAGAACCTGTCATGGGGTTGTTGCCAACCAGGAATTGATTGTTGAGGGAGAACCAATGGCTTCTAGCCCAGGCGGCAACTCGGAGGATGTGTATGAGCTAGCAGGGGCAAAGACGAAGAGAGCAGCCCCTATTAAGAAATATTCTACAGTTACAAATCAACCAAATACAGCTACTGTATTGAACTCATCTCATATGAGTAATTTAGCTAAACAAAAGTGTTTAACGCACAGAAACTTTGGCGGGAAAGGTTCTGTTGGGTAGGAATCTTTTCTAGGGCAGAATTTCATATTCAGTAAAACTGACTTGATAACTGAGGACAGACCAACTGATAATGCACAACAGTTGGAAGATAAGACTTTGAAAGATTTAATACATGACTTTGGTAAACAGGCATTATCAGAGGGTTGCAGATGGATAATGCTTATCTGAGTAGATGTTTGGAATTAAAAATTGTGCCTATGGGCCTTCATTTTTTTAAATACCTATGGGAATGGATTTAACTGATGACAATACGAAAGAATGTAACATTTTATTTGATAGCTTTGGTTCCATATTTATGGAATTTCTAATTAAATGCAATGATAGTAAGTTATGTCATATGTTGAAGGATGTGGAAAAACTAAATGAAAATATTCAGAAAGATCTATTATTTAATCAATGGGAAAATTGTATGTGGAACAATATGATGCAGTAGGTAGTAAAAGTAAATATATTTTTAACAAAAAGTGTTGCAAACTTCAGAGGGATTTGGATCAGTATGAGAAATATGTTGGATATATATGGAAGAAAGGGGATATAGGATATACAGGTAATTAAAGGAACACAGTGAAACAAAGTACATATAGTAAAAGGAATGACTGGGAGACATGCAACCAAGTGAGACATTTGGCAATAAGGCTTTTTTAGGAAGAAAACAACACTGGAAGGGGGCATACAGGGATATACGAAGGGAGTGGAGACCAAAGGAGTGGGAAGAAATGACTTTGTATGGAAGCAAGGAAGAATGGACAAATGAGATGCAGAGGTGGGGATAGTACAACATAATGCAGTTCAGTTTGGCATGGGACAATTTAATATATACCATTATATGCAGTTAAAGCTTGAAAAAGCACATTTTAAGCTGTTTGCAAAGGGTATGAAATGTGTCCCTTATGAGAAATTTTATATAGTGGATGTCCTTATGGAGTTTAAGTTGCATTTGAGAAAATTGAATTTGGCTTTTCATTTTTATGATATTACAGGGAACATTTGGACTGGTGATTTCAAGAAAAAAGTGAGTACACACCACCTTTACATCCGACACTTGTGGTTTATGAAAGATTAGTTATGGATGAATTATACAAGCTACAGGGGAAACATATGAAATGTAAAGTTAAGAATAACCTAAGTAAAGAGGAAAATAATTTACTAAAACAAATATGTCATAAGACTGATATTCAGGTAATGAAACCCGACAAAGGTGGTGGAGTGGTACTAGCAGACACACAGGATTATAATAATAAAATATTTGAAATGTTACACAATGACAACAAATATATGGTTTCCTCTGTAAATCAGGTTAATATAGGACACAGACGTATTGATTTATATTTAGAGGAATTTCTCCTGGACAACAGGATTGATATGAATATGTATAATTATTTACATGTTGAATTCCCTGTTCTAGCCACCTTAGTAGGGATCCCGAAAATACACAAAAATATCCTTGATCCCCAATATAGACCTATTATATTAGGTAGCAAGTCCAAAACCTTTCCTTTTGGTAAAGTCATAGATGATTGGCTTAAACCCATTCATGACAGACTTCCACATATAGTCAAAGAGTCACAGGACTTTTTAGGCCGTTTAAAACCTGAAATATGGAAAGAGGGACTTGTTTATTTAACAATAGATGCAGTGGATTTATTTTCTTGTATTCCTAAGGATGAAGGTCTAGAACACTTTAGTAAAAGTATTCAGAAATATATGAGGTTTGATTGGGAAAAAGTAAGTTTAATAGGGGAATTTATGTGTATAGTTCTCGATTTTAACTATATTTGGTTTGAAGGGGAGTATTATAGACAATAAAATGGGGTAGCCATGGGTGCAGCCTGTGCCCCAATATATGCCAATTTGGTGTTATTGGACTGGGAAAATGAGTATATCCTTGGAAGTCAATATGTTAGTATGTTACAATGCTATACTAGATTTTTGGATGACATATTTATTTTGTGGGATGGTACGATAGATTAAGTTGATTCTTTTGTTAACTATTTGAATGGAACCAGTACTTTCTTAAGATTTACACATAGTTGTAGTGGTACGGGTATAGCGTATCTGGATACATGCATCTCCAGTGGCATCCAAGGATTTAAATCAAGGATATATAGGAAGGACACATTTAACAATCCGGACCTGGGGTGCACTAGTTGTCATCCGGCCAGTCAGAAAAAAAGTATTTTGAAGGGGCAATGCATCAGGGCTGCCAGAATGACTTCAGAATATAGTGAAATGATAAGAGAGATAAAATATATTGGCACGCTATTTGAGGATAGGGGATACCCCAAATCCATAATAAAAGATGTTACTGGATATGTAAAAAAAGAATGGGGTAAGAAATACAGACCACTCTTAGGTGTAGGTTTAGAGAAGAATATGGGTAGGTTAGAGAAGGACAATGACAAACAATATAACAGAGCTTGTTTTGTGGAGTACAGTCCATTTGTGGAGGAAGTTAAGGACATTATAAGCCATAATTGGAATATCCTTAGATGAGATGAAAAGATACATAGTAAGGTGGGTAGAAATCCTAGATATGTGTATAAGACAGGTCACAACTTAAAGTATAGATTTGAAAGAGGAAATATTGTGTCTTCTTACGACATAGGTGAGGGTTACACAAGGAAGTGTGGGTGATGCAATCAGTGCAAAGACATTATGGAAGAGAAAACAGTAATTTTAGGGAATGCTAATCACACTAAAATATGGTTTAAGAAAGGGAACTGTCAATCCCAGCATATTATCTATCTGTCCAAGTGTGACATGTGTCCGAGCTTTTATGTGAGGAAGATGGACAGACAACTTAGAAATAGGTTTTTATGACCACAATTATTGTATCAGAAGGAAGGACTGAAATAATGCTTTGTTCAGACATGTAGAGATGAATGGTGAGAGTCATTCTTTTAAATTTGGGATACTTGAACAGGTTAAATTAAATTCTAGGGGTGGAAACATTCAGGCCATATTGGGTGAAAAGGAAGTGAAATGGCAACTTTTGTTAAATGCAGCTAAGGCTCCAAGGTTGAATGACAACATACCCACATAGCCAATTTTAGCGGCAAGACTGTGAATAGGCAGTCAAATTTAGCATCTTGAGCATACCTTAGTTACACATGTATTAAATGATGCAAGAAGTTGGTGGACCACATCATGTCAGATATTTTGTCATTTGTATGCATTTTATGTTTGTTATATGCATATTTTATTTGTATTTCTTATATGCATTTTCTTTAAATACATATATATATATATATATATATATATATATATATATATATATATGTTTTTAACATATGGATACAGGAAGCTTATCGATGGATGGGATGGTTGTGTAGTTTAAAGTGTGTACCGTATTTAAAGACAAGTAGTTATTTGTGAGTAGGTATGATTTGC
>NC_056735.1:722525583-722740583 GCF_019279795.1 Protopterus annectens | reverse complement strand
AGCCTCTTAATCAATATTGTGATCAGGATGTTCATAGGTTCACAGGTAGGTAATAGGCTATCTGCCCAAAGGCATTTATAAGCCTCGCCGGAATGTGTTGGCTTTCGCTGCCCCCTTAGATTACTTCCCTGTGCCTCTGTCCAACAGAGCCATTGAAGTGATCCCTGGGGTAAACTTTCTGTTTCCCATTCACACGTCCAGGTTTCCCTTGAAGAGGGTTAGCGAGTAGCTCTGCCTAATGTAGATTTTATTCTTGTTCCAGAGCATGGGAAGTCTCTGGGACAGGAATTTATCCCTCCAGCACGTCCTATTTATTGTTGTGGTGAGGTTTAGATCCCTGGAGCATGTGGCTCGAGGGGATATGTTTTTCTTTAGGTGGAGCATGTCCATCAATTCTGGGTTGGACATGGCCTTGTATGTCAGGCAGAGATCACCTCTGAGTAGGTGGTATGCAACTGAGTACAGCTGGAGTTCCTTCAGTTGAGCTGCATAGGGCATCTGCTTCAGGCCAGTGATCCTCTTGGTGAGGTACTTCTGTGGTCTTTCCAGCTGTTGCAGATGTCTTGTAAGGTACATCCCAAAAGGGGCATTATATTCTATGATGGGTCTGACGAGTGATGCCTATAGGGGCCCAATGACCTCTTTCGATCTGGATGCAAACCCTTTTGTGATTAGGTGGGCCACATAGAAGGACTTTCTAACCACTTTGGCAATGTGATTATCAAAGGAGAGGTTACTATCTACTTGGGTCCCCAGATCCCTTATTACGTCTTCCATATTTAGGGGGCTACCACCTATGTGGTAGTTTGTGGGTACTTTGTTTTTTCCAAAGGGGGTGACTATGCACTTTTGGCATTTAGCTTGAGGCCATGGTTTTGACACCAGGTATCTGTCTCAGTGAGACCCTTTTGGAGGATGTCTGTGTCAGCTGGAGAGTCAATTATAGCCCCAAGTTTGCAGTTGTCTGCGAACTTGGTCAGCCATAGTCCTCCTGTGCTTGCCTGAACCTTTGAGAAGTATATGCTGAACAGGAGGGGTCCTAGGACTGAGCCCTGGGGAATGCCACTTGTAACCAGTTTAGAGTCAGACCTAGCTCTCACAACTCTTACCATGTGGGTTCTGTCCATGAGCCAGCTGGCAACCCATCTCATAATGTAGGGGTCTATGTTCAGACTGGTGAGCTTGTCTATAATACCTGAGTGGCGAATGGTGTCGAAGGCCTTTGTGAGGTCTAGGTAGGCTGTGTGGACCACCTTTCCCTTGTCTATAGCCTTGGTAACTGTCTCAAAGACATCCACCAGATTTAGGAGGCATGATCTGCCCTTAACAAAGCTGAACTGGGTAAGGTCCAGTGTTTGCAGGTTCCCAATGTCTCTGTTAATGAGATCCATGATGATGTGCTCTATAGCTTTGCAGACCAAGCTAGTCAGGTTTATAGGGTGATAGTTCCTGGGGTCCATTGTGGCTCCACCTTTTTGGAGCAGAATAACCATTACTGTGCGCCACTCTGTTTGCACATAGCCTGTGGAGAGGCTGAGTTTAAACAGTGTGTTTAGGTGAGCAGTTAGTTCATCTTTGAGCTCATGTAGGATGCAGGCTGGGACACCATCCAGTCCCATTGATGCTGTGTTTTTGGCTTTGGAGAGGGCTGTTTTAACCTGAGTGTCTGTGATTTCAGGGGCGCTACATTCTTCTGGTGTAGTTATGGGCCCTTTTGGGGGTGAGAGTGGGGTGAAGTTTGCACTGAACCTGTCTGCCAGGATGTTGGCTATATCGGTCGGTTCAGTGTATTTTGTGCCATTCTGGACTAACTCCGAGCAGATCTGAGAATTGACACTTAGATTCTTGACAGCTGAAATGTTACATTTTTATGTTTTTTTTTTTTTTTTTTTTGTAATGCTAACATGTTTTTGTTTTAAAGAAAGAAAGAATGAATGAAAGAAAAAAAAGAAAGCCCTATTTCCAAAGTTTAGAGGTACCTAGGAGATATATTAATGATTTGTATTTTACAAGAAAAGGGTAAGCTGGGGAAACTGTATTATTATTTCAGCATTTAGACACAACATGGTGTTACAATTTAAAATGCATAGAGATAATGATATGTTGCAATGATATTAAGTGCTCTGAATTGCATATAGAGGATGGTGAATGTAAGTATGACTTTATTGCATAAATATAGTTAAAATGTATTGCCATCCAACACACAAATATTCAGTCATCTCATATAGACCATTTTGTTATTACCTCCATATTTATAGTTAGCCACATGATGCAGAGGCAAAATAACATGCAAATCAAATTTAGAAAGAAGGGCATCTGTATTATCTTCTTATGAATTATTACAAAAATGCAAGAGCAAACAAGACTGGCTCTAGGATAGATAGTCAATATATTAAGCTGTTAATATTGGCCAGCACTGATGGTTTATATTGGAGTGTCAACAGCTTTGCCCATGCACATGAGTGTCAGGCTTAATTATGACACATGAGTAATCAACATTTTAAATCACAGAAATGAAACTCATTTCATTAATAGGGAAATACTTAGAAATGTGGTATGTCGGAGAATTTTACATACTCCAAGATATAATAGTGTCTAAGTTAATATATAAGATCAGGGGTTTGAGAAATAGCCTTCTTCATTGGGGGCTAAAAATAATGCATGGATATTTGAATGGTGATCTTTTTCATTCAAGCACTCTGCATAATGATCAGAACTGTGAAAGTTGCTCAGTCTTGCACTGCACTGCACTTTAGTATTGATGCTTGTGCACACAGAAACATATCCCCACTACTATAAGTTACTCTAAGAGAAAAGTTGGTGGTATAGTGAGATTAAATTTTGTATCTCAAGTGACAGGGATTAATTCTTTAAAAATAGCAATAGCTAAACCTACAGGCTGTTGTAGATGGTGATACACTGTTTCTGGTATGTACTTAAAACTAAATTTGTTTAGAAATGGGCCTTCACTGTAATACAGTTGTTTCTAGATGTTGTCAAGTAAATATATGACAGACAAGTGAAAATGATGTAAAAGGTTCAGATAGAAAAAAGCCACACTTTATGACCATTCATAAAGCAAACATTTTGAAAGACTATTTTTTTAAAAACTTGTGTATTTTTCAGAACAGTTGCAAAAATTGAGGTAACTCTGAAGAAAAATAGAGGGTCTGCTGATTTTTTTACATTTTCTAAAAGAGAAGGACTATAGAAAAAGTTTTTGTTACTTTATGCATTTTTCAGAGGTACTTGCAAAAGTTGAAAAAACAGAGATGTATACTAACACAGCCAACAGAAACAAGTTTGTCAGTCCTTGAGATTTCGACTTTTTCTGAGTTCCCATATACACATCAGATTCCTACAATAGCTTGAAAAAGTCACCATTGATATTGTAAGGAGCAGAGGTCGCACAGGGCACCGCTGGCACATATATATATATATATATATATATATATATATATATATATATATATATATATACCAGATAATTTTGATAGTCTTTTTCCTAACACAACTGCCCTGATAGCTCCTCTAGAGATTTTAGTCAAATATTTTATCATCACTTCTTGTGACCCAAACTAATTCAGAAATTTATTTAAAAAGTGCCAAGCCAGTCCACTGAAAGCCTTTTTATCTGCATATCATTCAATTACATGGAATCAGTTCCTAAGAGATGGTTGCTTCCATTATATCCATCATCACCTATGCACAATCCTTGGACATTCATTGATATATAAAGCTGGTTTCATCCAGATTTATTTGGCAGTAATGACTTTAAATGCTATGCCCAGAAACCATAAAATGTTTATAATCTACAATTAAGATAATTATCATCTACAGTTCCCAAAGTCATCTGCTTTTTACCAGACTTGGGAACCTGCTGAAATAAAGCAAATTTCTGTGAAGATGGAAAAGTAATTTTGGATTTAGGAATCCAAGGCTGTTCTAGCAATGCCAGTAAACCCTCGATGGGTATGACACTATATTATTTCCAAGGCAGACTGTGATACCAAGTATTTTTTTTTACTTCAGATTCCTAAGACAGGTTTTTATCTCCTATAATGAGAATGGGGTGGTATCATTGCCTGCCTTGATTGTAGGTAGCCTTGAGATGGTATTACTCATAAGATACTCCTTTATAACACATACATAGCCACCATCATTAGATAACTTGACTCCTCCCAGTTGAGCGATTGGTATACATAAAATCCCTTCTATAGAAATTTAACACTACCCGATTTTGGATCCTTGAGACGTCTAAGTAATTTTGTTTTACCCCTTCATTTGTCCAAAAACCCAACAATTTTAAATATTGAGGGTTTGTTCTACACCTTTAAAAGCTGAGTGTTTTCTTTTTGCTGCAATACATAAGGTAGCCACAACAGAATAGCATCAGAAGCAATTTCTTTCTTTCTTTTTGAACAAACTTTATTTATAATCAGCTTGGAATACTTGATACAAGCTATGCAGTTCTCATGCATAGTGCACTTAAAATTCACGACAGTGACTTAGCCATTTGATACATATTTTTCTATTGTTTTTTCACCTATACAGTTAGCTCCAGTCCCTCCTGCTGTTTACATTATTTCCATTCACATTTCAATACATTTCTTTTGGAGTTGCAACTTATTTCTTTATGCAATCATGCCTCCCAATTTGTTTCCATATGTTTCCAATACTTTTCCTACAGTTACCTGACTGCTGTAGAACTTCTCACATAGCATGCATAAAGAGCTCCCCTTCATAATTAATTTCCCATTGGAATCATTAGAACATTCCTTAAGTATTTAACATTTACACACAACTTAGAATATTCAGTTCAGTTTAATCTGTGCAATTCTTATGCTTGGTGTATCTGAAACACCCACCATTGACTTGAGCCATTTGATACATAATTGTTCATCATTTCCTTATTTATGCAATTAGTTCTAGTACATCCTGGTGTCTGCATTACTTCCACTCATATTTCAATATCAGTCTTTTGCAGATACTACTTTTTTCTTATATGCAACCATGTCTCACATTTCTTGCCATATGTTTATAGTGCCATTTCCTACAATTGCTTAGATGCTATTAAACTTATCACATAACATACATGGAGATCTCCCCTTCATAATTAATATCCCATTGCAACATTTATAACATTCCAATAACTATTTACAGTATCCCCATATTGAGACATCTACCATCCTGTACTATGTAGCTGCATATGTCTTTCTGCAAATATAAATGTATGTAATGTAGAGTGTCATACAGAAGTAAACTTCAGAGTATTCCCTTCCTACTGATTTGAGCAACCTTTCTTCCACCTCCCTTTCCTAGTAGAGTAACCAGGGGGGTCAAGATCTTACATGTTTCTTTTTATATATCTGTTACACTCTTTCTTCCTCCCTACATACCTCTAATTAATGTTTATCATCTCTTCTACTGTGGGAGGCTCTTTATTTTTCCACTTTCTTATTATAATCGTTTGTGATAATAGCATATTTATCCAAATTAATTCCTCTATACTCTGATTATCACATTTTCTCCATTTCTAAGTCCTAGGAAATACTTCTTCATCATTGGAACCCTATCATTCTTGTACATGATTTGAACCAGTTTCTCTAAATCATGTTTGTACCCTTGCAATTTTACACACTTTCAGAAAATATGCTTCTAGTCTCCTCTTGCACCAGTTTCACACATCCAGCACCCTTCACCAACCTCAGGAAATATTTTTTGATACGTTAGCAGATATATAAAAGTATTTATGGAGGCATTTCCATGGAAAAATCCAGAATTTTCTTAATCTAATGGCCCTTCCAGGCATCTCATATATCTTTTTATGGTCTCAAAACTTACTTTTTCCCCCACCTACCCACTTCATCCATAATGTAACCTTCTTGCAACCTTTTGCTCTTCTTCCAGTAATACTTTCCCTACACTTGTCACAATGCCCTATCATATGATTTTCCATTTTCTGCAATAGGAACTTTATTAAAGCTGACCACTTTTCTTGTTCCACCTTAATAAGTTGTTTAACACTTCTTTGTAATTGTGAGGCCTGATTTGCTAAATGTGCACCTGGATGGAGACCATATTTTTCTCTTACTTCCTCCTGGTTCATAGTTCTATATGCTGGGATCATGTGCTCCCATACTTTCAAACCTGTTCCTAATCTTTTCCATCTCCAAGCTGATGTTCTACCCACTACATTCCTAAATCTGCACCCTTTTTGCAATAAATCCTGTCTCAATTCATGCAATCTGCTTCCTTGAAACAACTTTCCAACCTCCTTTATCAAGGAGCCAATCTTTTGAGCTCTACCACAAGCTGCTTCAAAGCGATCCTTATTATCTAGCAATCAATAGTTTTCTTTTATAATTGCTTTCCATTTTGATTCATAAGTTGCCAAATGACATCAGGCTGAGAAAGACATCTGCATAACCTTATGATACAGCTGGATATCTGGTACGCCAGGCCCACTCTGCTCTTTCAGGAGCAACAGCCTCTCTTAACTTACTCTCTGTTTGCCATCTCCCCAAATTAAGTTCCTCATCAAATCTTTTATTTTCCTCCAAAATCACAGGGTCTGACTGAGTCCAAAATGACTGCCCATATACAACATATGAGGCAATATGTGCCAATGCACTACTTGCACTCTTTGGTCTTAACTGTAGACCTAAGTGAGACCAGTGCTAGCGATTCTGCTTTACCTTATGCAGAGTATTTTTCATACAAATATTACAATGACTCTTCATATATACGCGTTAAAGAAATTCCCAAATATTTTAATACCTCATTTACCTACATGTAAGGATAAGCATGGGCCAAGTCTTCTAGAGAAGTTAAACTTATCTCTTATTGCTCATGTTTTATCCTAGTTCACTTTTTATCCTGAAAACCCCCAAAACTTAAATAGAAAAAAAAAACTCTTTCCAGGTCATTCCTTGGGTTTCTCAGTGTTAATATTATTTCCGCAGCATATAATATTACTTTCACTTCTAGCATCCCCTGCTGATATCCTTTTAATGATGATTACCAGCAGCTCAAGATACAATGGCATGCAAATAATAGTAATGATAGGAGATTCCTTGTTATGTATACCTCATTAGAGTTTGAGCTTCATAGAGCCACCTATGATTTTAATCTGCATTTATTCTCCCTGATATATTTCCTGATTCAGTGATATAAATTATTCTAAAAAACCCATATATGTTAGTACTTGAAATAGATATAGTAATCCCATTGTATCAAATGCCTTGTCAGCCTCCAAAGAAATTACAATACTTCTTTATTCCTCTGTTAGCATCCTGAATAATCATATGAGTCTTAAGTATGGTGTCAGATGTTCTTCTTCCACTCACAAATCCATACTGGTCTGCCTCTATCAATTTGCCAACTACTGACTCTAATTTATTTGCCAAGATACTCATAAAGACTTTATAATTGTGGTTAACTATGGAAATAGGAAAATATGAACTAACCTTCAGTGGGTCCCTACCTTTTTTTTGGGATGACTACCATTATCCCCTGCTTCCAGGTGGGAGCACCCTCTGTAATGTTCTGAAATGTTTAAAAACCTCTTTACAAAGTTTTACTATAATGTCTCCTATTTTCCAAACCTCTATAGAGATTCCATTTTTGCCAGGCAATTTACTTATATTCTACCTATGTATAGCTTCTCTAATCTTATCCTCTGTTATTTCCCCTTGTAGTCTTTCTGTTTCGGAGCCTGAAAACCTAGGAAGGACAACTGACTGGACATAATGTCTTTTATCCCAACTTGACTTCTCTAAGAACACCTGATCAACAAACACATTTTTATTGTATTGTTAACATGTTCTAATATATTCATCCATTCCCATATACTATTCTCTGGTTATGATCCTACAGTTTAGAAAATGCCCTTTGTATGTTCTGTTGCCTCATCCTAGTAGCATACCTCTCAACTGTCCAGATTTTTGTGGAATCTCCAGATTTTTGGCTCATATTTTCAGTCTGTTCCTTATAAAATTTGTGATCTTCTGGCAAATCACTTAGGATTGAAGGTACCAAATAATGACAAACATTTGAGTTTCAGGCTGCATTTCCTTCAGAAAATGCATGCTAATGCAAAACCTGTTATTCTAGCTACTTTCTAAGTTTATATGAGCAATATTTAAAATATGTCATTATTTTTGGGCCTTTGTCCCCCATAATTTTTAGCTCTGTCCAGATTGATCGTGCTAAGAGGTTGAGAGGTATGCCTAGTAAGCAGGACTTTGCACAGTTCTGCTTGTGTAGTACAGTTTGTGTGCGGTCACTTTCTGCAGTAATGTTCTTTCATTCTCCATTTCCTGTATTCCCTCTGTTATGCTTCACAATATTTCATTTTCCTCCAGTGTTAACCTCAGCCTGCCCAAATGTAACTCTCTTAGCTCTTGTGGCTTCTGCTTAATATCATTACTCACCTTCCCACTCCTTGTGTCAGTTTCTTCCTGTGCCACCACCCTTAAATCTTGTTTCACTTTCTCCAACCTGGTACAAGTCCACTCCCCTTCCCTGGAGAATCCCCAGTAACAACATACTTGGCCTTTCCTCAAAGAGTTTCCATCCTGTAGGTAAAAAAGTCTCACTGACAGTCTGGTAGCCCATCTGGGCCTTCACATATGCATGGTCAGAATACTGAACTGGTCCCACCTCAGTATTCACAAAGTATTTCATATGGTCCCTAGTGACCATAATTTCATCCAGTCTCAACCACATATCCCATCTATAACTATAGCATGGCTATCATCAGTCATTTTCCTGACTTTCCAGCCTCCATGCATCAGCTAACTCTAATGTTTCAATTAGTTCTTTGCTCCCCTCTTTCCATGTTTGACAGTTTGTATAGTTTTTCCCTCTTCTTATCTACTTCCAAAATTTAAAACACCATAATCTAGTCCCCTTCCATATAACTCCATCTTGAAAGTACTCCACTGACTTTAACATTGGCCTGAGTTGTCACATACTGGTCTTGGGTGGGACATGTATCAAAACCACTCTCATTTCATGCCCCACGAACTCCCTATCCCACACTGAGAGGCATCCATCAGTTCCCACAAAAATATCACTCTCCTCAATGGGAGTATGCCTGTCCACTAACGCTACAGTTCCCCTCCTTTTCATCCTTATATATTTCAACTGTGCCAGCACCTTATAGCCCTTTCTCATTAATTTATCATGCTCTTCCTTGCCCGGATGCATTTCCTGGGGTAAGGCTATGCTTGCTCACTCTTTTTTCATCATCTTTAGCACTCTGTCCCGCTTTGTAGAATTTGTTAGCCTACTGACATTACATGAGATTATCTACATGTTTCTTGTAGCCATTTTGATTTTAATCTACTTTCCTCATACATGTCCTTGGCTTCCCCTCCTCTGCATAGTCCTTTTTAAATAAAGTAATTTAATACACATAACCTCTTTATTCTCAGACTCTGCATTATTTTCTACGACTTTCCTGCACATATAACTTGTACATGCTACATAACCGTTTGCTTATGCTAACACAACTTCTTCAGTAAATTATGCATAGTATACACAAGTTAAAGCATTAAATCTTTTTTGCTTTTTGTCCCTGTGCCTGCCAGTCATCAAGATGCTCCTGTCATGCTTAAATTCATTCATTTCTCCATACTAGGTATCCTCAGCATGAGGATAAGAGCCTACAACAGGACAGTCATTCAGGCAGGTATATGGGTTGACTGATGCTGTTCCTGTGGGACTATCAGCCTTCTGAGGTTCCACCCCTCATTATGACGTCCTGACTGGTGACCTAAATGTAAGGAGGGGATATTAGTAGTGATTTTCTCTTTTACCCATTTCAGTCCCAGCTGCACCTTTTTTCCCCAGTCTACCAGGGCTAAACCCAAAGCCCTCATACATTCAGGTGGATATCGCATTTTCTATTTTTAGCCCTAAACCTACCCTCAGTGCTTCATGTAAGCACCATGTCACTGTGAAGGCCTTCTGCAGTCACACTTGTGCATTTGTGTTCATATATATATATATATATATATATATATATATATATATATATATATATATATATGTATGCAGAGTGTGCTACAATCACCAGTTTAAGCAAGTAATATCCCCAGTTTTTAGCTAATTTTTGACCTGCAAGCTTCTACTTCCGTCATGTAATTTGCATTACTAATATCATCTAATGTTGCAACTTTTTTCAAAGTTTTTGTTACATTAGATAAAGTTAGTAATCCTGCTCCCCAGGATGGGTGATCCAAAATCAGCCACTCAGTTCACACCACCCCCTGTCCAGCTCCTTTATTGCCTGAGACACTGCTTGAACTCTGGTTATTTGAGACATAGTCAGGGTTTTATCTTTCTGTGCCACACAGCCATATTACAAATATTTTTAGCTTCTTTCAATGTACATGAAATAATTGATTTTAATTACTTTTCTTTTCACCTGCACTGAGATTACAAAACAATTTATGCTTGGAGAAGCATGCAAACAGTTATGCTTTGACAGAGTCTGTAAGAGAAGGCTTTGGCAGTACAAATTCCCTTTGCAGTAACTAAGCATGCAACAGGGAATTGGTACTGCAGGACGAACATGGTATTAAATCCAAGTGCTTGCCGTACAAGGTCACAAATACATGTGGATCTCTGCACATCTAGGGAAACTGTGTGTGTGGAGAGGGAGGGTGACAGACCCAAGGATGGCATATATACATAGTAATATGTGTGGTGACTGATCCCCATTCTACAAGGAGGATGACTCAATTTTTTCTATTTTTAATTTCTTAGCATGAGCTGTTTGTTCTTGCACAAAACCACTGAATGCACTCCCTGGTATATGACCGGAGGAGTGCATGTATAACAGATTTGTTACCTGTCATGCATGCATTCTTATGTTTGATATACTGGTGTAGCTGTGGTGATGAACAGTTTTGGGTTTCCTTGGCATATGTTTGGCAGCCTTGACAGTAGTCACAGTATGCATGAAATAGTAATAAGGTTAGTTAACATAGAATGTTTCTAAGTCTAATTACCCGCTCTTTGTGTAATGGGTCTGTGGAACATTTTTGGCATTGGTATTGTGAGAGGAGATACAAGGCATACCCTGCTCTAGTATGAGGGGTAGGGTTGAAATTTCAGATAAGAGTGGTGCAACTGGAAGGCAGAAGCTGTTTGCTATGCTACACCAAATGTTTTGGAATTCATCTCATGGTTTTGTGGTGTTGCATTTTCTAATTATAAGAATTAAAGAAAGAAAGAATTTTTTGTCACATGGATGCATGTCTAAATTTATCCAAGTATATAGATTTGGATGCAACTATATAGATTTGGTTCCATGCATTGTGGTCGAAGTGTTCTCTTACTGAGTACAGGTTATTCGAATCAAAGTGACTGAATAACATGCACATAGAATTGGGAGTGCATTGAGAATACTGTCAGTGGCTAGATCACAGAATACCAGGATAAGGTACTTTGTTAAGTTTTCTCTGGTATTGTGCAATCTTTGAGTTAGTATATTTAAGTTAGTAGGAGGTTGGAGGAATGCTGGGTAGGGGAGGGGGGCTAGTCATTCCTGCAAAAAGTTAAAGGTAGATGTTAATGTATTTTTGATAACTCTGAGTTTTCAAGTATTTACTTTGAAAGCAGAGTTTTTGGACATTGAATTTCAATGGGTTACCTACAACCCATAGATTCATATATCTAAACTCTTATCAGACACAATTGTATGCTGTCTCTTTGCATTTATATTAGGTTAAACAATGCATAGTACAGAGGCAGTAACCTGCATTTGATGTGACTCAAAGGAAGTTAGGCTCATTAAATTAATAAGTTCTCACATAGTAATGCAAATAGTAATGCAAATTAAGTTTTGAAGCTCCAGTATCATAAGGGTATCATTAAAAACCAAAATACTGAAATTTAATTTCAGAAAAAAAAATCAGAGGCTAAGAAGGTAAATTTAGCAAAGCCTTTGAGATAATTTATATGAAGAAAGCTAAAAGTTTTAGGCAGCAAGTTGGAACAATATCAAATTGAGTTAATCAATGTATAACATGATGCTATAAGGAAATTTATCAATGCAGTACAGAGAATTAATGACGTGCACTATACAAATGAAAACATTGTGATAACACAAACTTTAGCTTACTAAGAAATCTCTTAAATTAAGGGACATTGAGGGTTTCTTCTAGTAATCAGAACTGTTTGATGTTAGGTCTGAGACAGCAACAGAGGATAAGATGATTAACAAAATAAAGCAGCACTTGCCAGGGAGCTTCTGCAATACCCCTAAAGATATAAAACTTTTTTTTCTCATTCTAGATTTAATGAGCAGATGTCATGCGAACTGTTAGAGATGAATATTTTGCTATTCTGTATCTTTGAACAATTTGAACTGGTTCCAGGCAGACTTCTTAATGAAGCATTTACATTACAGGAAGCACAACAGCTGTTGGCTGAAACTGGTTAAAGGTAAATCTCCTAACCCTGACTGCTTTCCTGTAGAAATGTATCAGGAGGCTAAAAAATAGTTTTTGCATGTCACAGTCATGCCTTAACTATGTCCTTAATTTAGCTTACCTCACCAATCATGAAAGTAAGCAATAGTTGTCATTTGGAATCCATATAAAGGCCCTCTCCAAGTCGTATCATACTACCTAATGTATATTATCATCCAAGATTATAAAATTGTCATATTAGCTAAAAGATCAACCATAATACTTGCAATTTTTATTTATTTAGGCCAAACAGGATTTGCACCAGCCAGAACCACTCGTAACAATCTGAAAAAAAAATGCTTATTAATAGAATATAGAAATGCCTATTATTAGCAGCAAGTCTAGATGCAGAAAAAGCATTTGATAAGGTGAGCAGGCATTATTTTTTCAGTAACTGTTGTATCTGAAATTTCCTGAGGGATTGTTAATGCACTTTTTATCAGTATATCAAGGAATTACACCTCAAATAAACTTAGAGAATAAAGTGTCTTGGGTACTTCATTTAGGAATAGTCATCAGGCTAAGATGCACACTCTCTCTCCACTTTTGTTTGCTCTTTATTTGTAACACTTGCCACACAGACTTATACAAATCACAACTAATGGATACAGGTTACAGGGATTAACACATGAGGTTTTATTGTATTTGGTTGGTTATTTTTTTAGGAATTAGATACATTTAGAAGACAGACAGATGATAAAGTTAACACACAGAAAACAAAATATTCCATTAGAAGCAATATTTGTGAAATATCTTTTTTACCACAACCTAATCACATAGCGTATTTGGGTTTAAACTTGGCTGATGCACCATATGACATGAGGTTACATTTTAGGGATATTTTAGGGAGGTTATGGATTTTCATATAAAGACAGAAATGAATTTACTTGACTATGGCACAAAGAATATAAGCAGTATACTGGTTTGTGCTGTCTTTAATTATATATGCCTGACAAAGTCATCCTCTTGTTTTGCCAGTAGAACACCTGGTAAAATATGGGATGCTTCAACTTTATTAATTTTAGGACAAAAACAAGAATTGCCTAGAATATAATTAATCTTCCAATCCAATGAGTGTCAGATTTTGACTTTTATAGTATGGCAGCAAGGTTAAATGGGGACCGATATCTAAAGACTATAAAGGTAGGTAGAAATCAAATTTAATTTTAATGTGTGGAAGGGAGAAAGAGTTTTATGTGATATGTAACTGGAAGAGAGCTTATAGAAGACAAATGAAAAAAATAACAATAACTATGGAATGGCATTAATGAAATAGATAATAGAGATGTTTAATACACATGAATGGCTTGAATAGTTCTGCATATTAACTTGGCAAGAAGACAGGGAATACACAATGAGTATGTTATGAAAATTTTGAATAGACTTACAAAAGTGTTAGTTGGAACAGCTGATACAGGGTGCTATTCACTTAATGTGGGTCTAGTTTACAGACATTATGGAGGGAAATGTGATTTTTAGAGACATTGCTGATATATGCTACCAAAAGTGGGAAATGGCATATCCACTATTCTTCCATTTCTCCTCTGATTCCCCTAATAAGGTGCCCTCTAGAAGAATGAAGCAAAGTATTTGTGCACTGTACCTGCTTTATTCCAGTCTTCAGTGATCTCCTTCCATATTTACCCAGGCTGATCAAGTCAGTCATTCCTTTTCTCATTTCTCTTTTGTATTTCTAAGAAAACTGTTTTCCCTTTGCAGACCATCTTGCCAAGTCCTTTAAAAACTTTGCCTTTGCTGTCCTCCCTCTACAGTGCTGAAACTCCATACAACCACCCAGGAAAAAGTTGATATAATTTCATATATTTTATTTAATCATCCTGTTTTTCAGTATTAACAGTTCATAATGAACACAACAATTATCTGGTGACTCCAGGAGATTTTCAAACAATGTACCTTGCAACTAGTACAGAAATTAGAAGACTTTAATTCAGTAAGTGACTATACATCCCAAGTGTACTCTAATTTCATTAAATATTGTTTATTGTTAAAATCAAGAATATGGATATTATTAAGTTAATTCATTGGAAGGAATAATTATTAAACTGTAGGACTTTTTAACCTGCTAACTCTTAACATGAAGAAGAGCTTATTTGTATATCATCTATCTACCTATCTATCTATCCATCTATACATATGGCTGTACTATGTGTGATTGAATGTGTCTTGGCAAACTCATGGAATATCAACCAAAAACATTGCATCAAAAGCCATCATCTATAACAATGTGTCCTTTCACTCTGCACTGACTACATTAAAGCCTGTTTTGTACTTTTCATTGGTTCATGATTGGATGATTCTTGGTCAACATTCCATCAGTCGACCAAAAAGGATTAGCAGATATTTTGGGGATACAATCACACATGCATATAAATTTGAAATAAGAATTTCCTCCAAGCCATCAGATGTAAAATTCAAAATATTATTGATTAGATAACTGCAGTTATTTGTAGTTCTCCTTATTAAACTGAAAATACATTATTATTATTATTATTATTATTATTATTATTATTATTACAGCTAAAGCTTATCAACACCTATTTATGATATTAGAAACAATAAAAAAGACAACTAAATGAAGCAGCATTTTAACCTGCAAATGCAAAAAATATTTTGAATTGCATGCAAATAATCTGGCTATTAATTACATAATATATTTGAATCATTTATAAATACCTTAAAAATAAAAATCTTACTCCCCAGACTTGTATTGATTGCTTATAGCATTCAATAACAAATATTCTTCTCAGAATCAAATTGAAGAATTGAAATTGAGTAAAAGTTCTAGGGGAAGATGGACTGCTCCCTCTCTATATGTTCTTACTAAATTTTATTATCCAGCATCTTCAGGCAATTTCTGCTCAGGATTATTTCTAAAGGCACCTTCTGATTCATAGAAATCATCTTGATTAATGGCTGTTCTGAAACTAAACAAAGATCACACATCTTGCTCTTCTTATGGTTCAAGTCATTAACCCATGTGGATTGCAACATATTTATTTTTATAATGATAAATGCAATTAAAGCATATTTACTGTAAATAATTCATAAAGAAAGACTAGCCTCATGCTAAGCATGTAGACATGATGACACTAAAGTAAAAGAATGAGAGAACGATGTAGGGTGGCACACGGAAGTTTGGATAAAAATAAAACCTTTTATTTCAATTTTTAGAAGTATTTAATAACAGTACTGCAAAAAAAAATATATATATATACACTTCAGCTCTTGAACAGCTTTATAACTTCATTTTTACATGTTTATTAAAAAAATTATATGCTTTCTTGTTAAATGCTATAGCCCTTGAATGGTTGTAATCTAAGATTAACCTAAATTAGAGCCCAACTTTATATTTACTTGGCTAGGGATCTGAAGCAAATCTTTCAGCTTAAAATCTTAAATAATATTGTTCCAAAGTTTGAAGCCTAGGCTAAGCTTGTAGTATCCTACTATATATTGGTAAACCTTACATACTGATAATTGTGTTTAAACTTACCAGAGATTTTATTGTAAATGAAGGCATGAGTGTTGAAACCAGTATTTCAGTGGCTAGATCCAGCTTATAATAATGTCTAGAGGAACTTTTATGTGTATTCTGCTCAATGAGCAATGCCATCGTTACATCAAACATTTTACTAATAGCCCTATCTCTTATTGAGACATTAAAAACAGCTTCAGGTTCTTCTTAAGTGAAAAAAAATGAAAGAAGTGAATATTCATTTGACACTCTTAATATATGACTGTCTACATTGGTATATTTAATTTCTAATCTCTAGCCAAATGTAAATACTGTATATAGTTTACTATTTAGTTTATTTTACTAGCTAAAATTAATTAAATCTTTGTAATTTTTGGAAAATCAATAACTAATTTCTGAATAAAAAATTTACTAAAAACCCCACAATGATTCTTAAGACTGACATTATTACATGTTATGCAGCAATGAGCAATTGATGGCAAAAAATAAAAACAGCAATAGCAATTTTAATTAATTTTAAGAGGATTATCTTTTCCATTTCATCTTTATGACACTTTTGAAGCACATGCTTACTTCTCTATCATTATGGGACAATACAGTTTTAATTTTGCCAACTAAAAATATACTTCCATCAAGAAGGACCAACAGACACAGATTCTGGTTTGATTGTCCAGACCATGATATGGTTCTCTTTTACTAACAAGTCAAACACCGATTTCAACTACATTACACAAACTGGCTGTACATCAAATATCACAATATTTTTTTAAATAAAAGGTATTCTCCAGCAATATAGGACTAAGATTTCAGACAGTATAACAATAATGACAAAGATTCAGGCTGGTCAGTTGAGCTCAATAAATTTTACTTCAATACTTTATAAGTTGTCAAGAAATTTCAAGAAATTTAAACAGTATTCCAAGTAATAGATTTTGGGACTATGTATCATTATCCAAAGAAGTGTATGAGCAATTAGGAAACCAAATAAACACCACACAGAATATCATTATCTCCATTCTGGAGACAATTTTCCTCCAGATTTTTTTTTTACTTATGTCCTTTTTCATTCTTGATTAACTTTATCAGTGTTTAGCACTTTAGATCCATGGTGCCACAGATGTCAAGAGCAGGAATTAGGAATTTGGTTGCAGATGTGTATTGAGTGCCCAGCACTGACAGATTTCTGGTGATATCTTCAGGGTTTAGTCAGGTCCTGTGGAATGATTTCACCACTAAACAGCTGGTACTTTTTAATGTATTACTCTCCTCTAATGGACCACAAAAATCACCATTCATTGTTATAGAGTTAGTGTACTACTAAGCACTGGAAATCATCTACCCCGACATATATGCAAGACTGGATAGCAGAAGTTTACACCACTTATATTCAAAACATTAACATATATTAGATTAGATATGAGCGTATTGACTAGGACTCTTGTTGAAGTTAGCTAATCTACTGTCTGAACAAATGTATGGACTAATAAGATAGTAATGGATATCACCAAGGTGATATACTAGTGTTTGCCATGAATTTAAATTTTCTACAGCTTCTCAAGCCAATTCCAAGAGTGGGAAAACTTCAGAAAGAATAGTTCTATTCAAAAGCATCTGTGTAAGGTGCAGTGAAGGAGGAGAGATAATCTCCAAACAATAGGTTAGCACTGGAAAACTAATTATACCTATGAATGTACAAATAATATGTTCTATTTTTAATATTTCTGAATTTCATCTCTCTAAGGATCATGCCACCATACTGAAATACAGTATGGGCCTTGTACCTAAGCCTAAAACTGATACTATATTATTATTGTTAGAGTTTAATGTACTTATCTGAAACATTAAGAGTTTTAGTCAAAAATATAATACAGATAGTTTATTATACCTAATAGATCCACTTTAGTTTAATTCCCGCACCCTATAGTTGTTTATGAACTTTTATGAACAATAATTTGTAGTGTTAATATTTGTAAGTTTCAGTGTTATGATAATTTAAGTAAAAAGAAACAAGTTGTTGTAGATCAGTGGTTAGCAGCCTCCACTTGGAAGCTTAGGCCTTTTTCAGTCAAAGATAAAGCAAGCCTGTAAATGCTGTATATTTGATAGTTAGCTATTTATTATTAGCTTTATATGGGGTCAGGCTAAATTCAGAAGGATAATAGTCAATTTATATATATAAAAAATGTATGTTTAATAAAAAGGTGACCATACTAACATCAGTATGTCAGTGTAATTTATATCTCAAAAGAATTAAAGCTTTGAAATTGATTATAATTTGTACTATTGCTTGAATGTAATAATGAGTCACACATTTACTCATTTCAGAACACTGCAAGCCCTATTATTCCAAATGGCTGGTTAAATATTATTACATTATACATTGAGTAAAAATCTCAATATTTAGAGATGATGACTGGATGCAAATCATTGATTGCACATACATGGTAGCCTAGTCTTGGTCCAGCAGATACTGTGAAAACTAAGATTAATCCCAGTTTAATCTTAGTTTTCGCATACATGATAGCCTAGTCTTGGTCCAGCAGATACTGCGAAAACTAAGATTAAACTGGGATTGTGTCAGACATTTGTTACAGACTGCTGTGACTGCAACTGTCTCTCACAGCTACACTCAAAGTATGGAAGTATACAGCAGTCAGTAATAATTATGGCATAGTCTTCAACAAACCTCCATTTGAAACATGGAAATAAAGTCTGTACACATCCTTCAAAATACATTTAAGGCATTTTTGCTAAATTATTATTCATGATTAGAATGTGACAGAAGTGAGTAACATAATATATACTGAAATGTATTTTATTTTGTTTACCAGGGTAGAGCACTGATCAAATTTGAACATTTGCATGCACCTGATGAACACCATTAGTTTTTGGATAGCAGAGATATTTAATTAAATTCTTCTTAACAACTGGTCAAGTATATATTGAATGTAACAAAATGAGCATAGGTCTGAAATTTTAGTGGCAGTGGTAAAATGAATTACAAAGAAAGCTCATAGGTTTTATCTTTATCAAGAGGAAACTGTGTCATTTTGTGTAACATCTAGATATTACATTCCAAGTCTCAAGAGCTTATTTCTTTTGCCAGGGTCTGATCTCTCTTAATCTGTCTAGTCCTTGCTGCCACTCAAATGGCATTGCACTTGATCCCAACCACTCATCTTGTATGTGGTGAATTCATATGGTGGCTCTATTAATTTTTTTTTTTTGAGTTGAACAAGCTGGGGCTGCGTAGATCATTTACTTATAAGGTTCTTCCTATTGAACAACATTTACAGACCTGGATCCTATTATCTCTGTCACAGGTAAGGTTCTTGGATTCTTTAAATGAACCATGATGGGGGCCAAGTTTCAATTTTTGGATCACTGTTTGTCTGACCCCTTCTCTTAGATGAATTTGCCAATGGTGATCCTACTAGGAACACAAAGCTCCAGCCAGAATAGTTTTAAGAATCACATGTGAGCCCCTCCACTACAACATGGTCATGATCCTGGTGGGGTGAGGAGGGAGTTTTAGTAATTTGGGATCATGCTTATGAGTCAAGATGAAAGGAATTGGGAAACTGACCAATGGAAGTGTACAGCTGTACAGTATTGCAGGCATTCTACTGGATTGTGGTGATGAAGTGGGAACTGACTTCTAGGATGTGGCTCTCAATTTACCAGTTAATATATGTTTCCATCATTACATATGGTCATGAACTTTGAGTAGTTACTGAAATAATGAAATTATGTATACAAGTGGTAAAAGTATGAACTGCTTCATAGAAGCTCTCTGTGATAGAATGAGAAACTCATCAGTTTGAGGAGATCTTAGAAGAGAGCCACTGCTCCTCAGGATTGAGAAGAGCTGGTTGAGGTGGCTTGGCCACCTAGTGAGGATGCCCCCTTGTTGCCTCATATGGGAGATGTACTAGGTGCAACCTGCTTGGGGAGGAGCCCCAGCACAGACTTAAGATACACACTGGAAAGATTGTAACTTTTGCCTGAAGTGGGATATACCTCTGCTTCCTTCCAGAAGCAGTATGAGGCTATTGCTAGGGATAGGGAAGGTCTGAGTTGTCCTGCTATTACAATGGCACTCACCAGAATAATGGGTTTAGAAAATGGATGGACTTGAATAATAAAAGGTGTCTAGAACTACTTTTCTTTTTCTTTACTGGCTTCTGATTTGCACTGTTTTTGCTGCTAGCAAAGTAACATATCTCAGACACAAGATTCCCGGTAGCCTTTTGTGGCCTGAACACGTAACTCCTGTTTCCTTTTTCTGGATGCTTTTGCCCCCACATTTGTCAACTGGCCAGATACATTAGAATGAGGGACCATCATTCAGGTAGCTAAGAGAAGTACTTGTTTCCTCGCCAACATTCCAGCTATGAGACACTTCTGTAGTAGCTTAACCTCTCCCCTGGCCAGAGGGAAATGTGATCCACATTACCACGGCAGGGCCACTATGCCTTTTTCAGTTACATGAGTGTGTGTTACCACGTACATGCTCAATGAAAGCTACCACCTATCTTATTCTTTGCACACCACATGCCAACCCTCAGGTCACATGCTCACCACTTCTTCCGAAAGATCACTACAGCACACAGCTGGCTCCAACCCCATCTCCCAAGCATGGGCACTTCCTTCCTCCCTGCCAGCCCATCAAGTGACCAATCCACTAATCAAACTCGGGTCATGTGGGCCATAGGCAGGGCTTTATCTTGGTCTCTCGCTCTTTTCCTCAATGCTACCCATGCAAGCAAACATGTATCTCATGTATTATACAAATTTCAGCATCTACCAGAGATATGATACATTTGCTTCACAGTTTTGCTAAAAAAGAGAAACAGCCCTTATACATCTTGTTTTTGATATGCATGTTTTCTTTTCAATACCCTCATTTGCCATTTGTTTGTTTCACATTAATAAAGAGGGCACATCTATCATTTTCTGAAGAATGATTAATAATCAAGAGATGGAATTTGATGTGAGGGGACCAGTCCTTTGGGACATTATTTTATACTTCTTTGTAGAGGACTCCTAAGCTCTGTAACTTTGCAAATGCCTTTGACATGATCATGGCCACTATATTAAGCTGCCTTGCTCCCAAGGTTAAGCCTAAGTGATTAATTTACGTAATGCAACTGGAGTTCAGTGAATGTGCATTATTTATATTATGATCTATTGCTGCCTTTTTTGAGCTTGAAATATTACCCGAAGTCTTGGGGAAAGGACACATTACTGTAAGCAGGTAAAAGCTGTGATTATCCCAGTTACTGTTAGCAAAAGATGTTATTAAATGTTAAAATAAACAGTTTAGCATGGTGATTAAGATGTTAGGCTGCAAAGGGGCAAACTAGGTCTGAATCTCTTCAGCTTCCACTTGCATTCTATGTGATTCTTGTAAAGTCATGTAACATTGTAGTGTGCCTCCAGCCCTTCTCTGCAAGAGTAAGTTGAGGTCTCTATGAAATTACACAGTTAGCAATATGCAATGTATAAACATAATAACAAATGCTCTTTATGTAAGGCCTTCTTTCAGAGTGTGCTAGACAGTTACTTATTACATCTCATCAATGTATTTCATTTCTGTAGATGTGGATTCAGCTTTTCTATGGTGCCTCTTTTTGGTGGTTATTCTGTTACGCTATCGATGCTTATTTGGTGGTCAGACGATCTGCTGGATTAAGGTATGTCTGTAAATAATGTTATGGTATATATTGCAAATTGTGACAAAGTGCTCTCAGATACAATTAAATTCTCAAAGTATGCTCAGGGGTATTAGTAGAGCTTATAGACAGTTTGTTTTAAACAGTTAAGTCATTTGCTTAAAAGTGAGATTAAAACATTTTTGTTTTCATATTTATTTTGCATATCTGTTTCTTTCATTACCATAGTTTGCACCTCTTAGCTTGGTGAACTGAATGACTGTTTACTTTGTATTTAAAGTAATGGAATATGCTATGTAAAATAATAGCATGAATGACCACTGATATATCTGCAATTCTAAACATCAAGATGGTCACAAAAATGGTTGCATTCATCACCAGGAACTGTAAAAAAGGAAATTCAGATACCTTACATTGCCTACAATGTGTTTTTCTATTCTGAGGCTACTTCACTAATGGAATATTCCTTTCCCATGAGGTGCATTCACCTTACAGTTAATAATATCTGTGGTTGGGGGCCAAAGAAATTTTCGTCTGACTTTTAATGACTGTCGGTACCAAGGAGGACTTAGTCACTTTTGGTGCCATAGATGAAGTTATCCACACTCACACACACACACACACACACACACACACACACACACACACACACACACTCGCATACCCCTCCATACCCCTAAATAGAGTGTATGAGGTGGTGTTTGTCCAATGAAAAGTCAGATAAGATCATTTATGTCTGATGTTGGCCAATGTTTATTTTGGGTTATGTATGTTTGTATTTTGAGTTTTGAGGACTGTGAAAAGAAGATCATTTGCTTTAAAGTGCATTGTTGTCTTACAGTTGTCAACAATATGAACTGTGAATGGATGCTAACAGGTGTGTGCAGATTCTGTGTTAAAATTTTGTTTTGTAGCATTGTTTTCATTGAACAGTTTTCAGTGCACTACATTATGTCTTGTACAGCTCATGCATAAATAAATATAGTGATAACCATTAATCTGATGTTGTCAATCTTCATTCATTCTTGACTGATGGGTTCAGTTCTGACCTCTTGGAACTGACTCGGCCGTTATACATAGCTCGTGCCAGCCAAAAGCTCCCGTGCTAGGGCTCTACCTACAATTCCTCTCTCCCCATTACCTCAGATCTTATTTGCTGCATAGAAAATTGGATGTGTCAGCAGATGCTCTCAGCTAAGTGCTTTCATTTCTCTTTCTAAACTCTGTTCATTTAAAAAGTTTTTGCTAGACAGTTTTGCGATATTATTCTTTACTGAGTGACTGTGTTTCTAGCTATACTCACTTTTTACCTTTAGATAACTCTTTTTACCATCACTGGTATCAGGCCTCCTCCCTTTTTCTATTACCATTGGTAATCTTTGATACCATTGTTGGTATCCTCTTTTTCTTCTTCTTTTCCCTTTGTTCCCTTTACCCATTTGGGTATTTTCTTATACCATTGTTGGTATATTAAAAAAAAAAAAAAAACAAACAAAAAAAAACGGTTCCTTCCTCTCTGTTGTGTGAGTGTGTGTGTGTGTGTGTGTGTGTGTGTGTGTGTGTGTGTGTGTGTGTGTGTGTGTGTGGATAACTTCATCTATGGCACCGAAAGTGACTAAGTCCTTCTTGGTAACGACAGTCATTAAACCGGTTCAGATGAAAATTTCTTTGGCCCCCGACCACTACTTTGGTGCCGACAATCTCTTCAGCACCGACAGTAGTTTCTGTTCAGCCTCCAGTATCATCTCATTCGGTTCCACAATCCCCATCCATACATCAACCTATGGTGCAGAAAGTCAATTACCAGTTATTCCCAGGACTAGATATTCCCCTTCAGTGGACCTCTTAATGGGTCAACAACCAAGCCCCTTTATAGATAGGCCTGAGTCCCCTTTGGGAATGTCAATCCATTCCTCCAGGAGTCTATTGGAATTGGGCGTAGTCAGATTAGTGAATCAGCTTTTAGTAGCCAGAGGTCACCCTGCACCACCACAAACCTCTCTCCCACCCGGAGCTGAGGCTTATTCTCCATGGACTCTACCAGTTTGTCCTCCTTCAACCTCGTTTCAGAGTTTGGAGCCCCCCACTTTGACTCTCCCGGTGCCAGTTACCTCAGTGCCGATAGTGGATCTCACCTCGGTACCGGAGTCATCTCTGTGGTCTTTGGCTCCTTAACATTCGGTGCACACCCAGGACCATGGTTTGGCTGTCGGCTCTGAGATCCTTGGTACTGGTTATTTCCTTGGTGCCATCTTCAGCTCTCAGGGCCACAGCAGTATCAAGCCCTCCCTCAGCTCCTACTCTGGGTGGCGGCTCGTCAGAGTGGGGTGTGACCCCAGTTCCCTCTTCAGGTGGGCCAGCCTTCCAGATAATGGAAAGAGCAACAAAAAACAAAGCAGAATAGTAGTTAAAATGCAGAAATAGGCAGCTAATCACAACGTCACTCTGCAATTCTGGCTGAATGATTCAAAAGACAATTAAGACTCTCTTTAAAATAAAACAAACAGTTTAGTTCTCACTTAAAATTTGGAATTAGCACTTTCATCCTGTTTAACAGGACTTCTTCAGAGTCAAATAAAATAAGATGGCCAACTTCCTTTTATAGTTTCTAGAACCAAGAAATGACATCATACTTCTCTAAAAACACTTCCTGTGGCAAATACAACAATGAAAGCTTCCCTTACAAAAACCATAAGATACTTGAAGTGGAATATTACAAAAAATATAAAATAAACATGAAAATTAATTATAAAAAATCACTTTCAAAAGAAACACTTTATATCCTAGCCTCTAATACTGGCTTTAGTGCAATAAAATCATTAAGTCCTGGAGGGTTGCAAGCATTTAATTTTAACTGCCAAAAAACATATTTTTCTTCTAATAATAACTCACTATTGATTCTGTTTTTCAGAAACCTGTCTGTTTTCCCAACATAAAATGCCAGACAGATGGAGCACATGGGCAAATAAACTACACCCTTTGTACTACAGTTTCCATACTGAAAGATGATGGAAAAACAGACAGGTTTCTAAAAAACAGAATTTACGAGCACCACTATGAAATTAGGAAACAAAACAGGAAAAATGCTTTGTACAGGCACATGGAAAGTAACAACACCTGTAATACATTCAAATTTGCCATTTTGGAAAGGGTACAGATTAACCCAAGATGTGGCAATTGTAAGTGATTATTAGAAGAAAAAAAAGTTTTTGGCAGTTAAAATTATAATTCATTTTCATGTTTATTTTATATTTTTTTGTAATATTCCACTTCAAGTATCTTATGGTTTTTGTAAGGGAAGCTTTCATTGTTGTAAATTGTTTTTTTATCTTTGATTTTAATCTTTGCCACAGGAAGTGTTTTTAGCGAAGTATAATGTCATTTCTTGGTTCTAAAAACTATAAAAGGAAGTTAGCCATATTATTTTAATTGAATCTGAAGAAGTCCTGTTAAATGGATGAAAGCGCTAATTCCAAATTCTAAGTGAGAATTAAACTGCTTTTTTTATTTTAAAGGGAGTCTTTATTGTCTTTTGAATCAATCAGCCAGAATTGCAGATTATGGAAAGAGCTTTGGCCTCAGCAGCCTCCCAGCTGGTTCATTGTTGGAGTGCCATATTTTCATTTCCTCTGGTTCGCAGCTGTCATAATCTGCTACATTAGGACAGTGGGCACAAGAGCTGCAAGACACTGCAGTTCAGGGTCCCCCTTCTTCGGAGTCCTCCTCAGAACATCCCCCTGAGGAGTCACCCCATAAGAGGATGTGCAAGAGGAAGCACCTGGATTCTCCTGAGGAATCTTTCACTGAAGACACAGATTACGATGAAGGGGAAGGGTCCCCATAGATACCACTGGAAGATGTCTCCTTTGGAGACATCCTACAAATATTAAAACAGAGGGGTGATTGGAAGCCCTCAAACCCATCCTCTGAGGAGTCTGTGTTCTTGCAAGCTTTTTGTGCCACCCTTCTACTTCTTGAGTGACCCAGCTCGCTGACGATAAGCACAAAATAAACCTGTAACTGCTGAAGGTGCACTGTTACAAAGAACAAAATCCAAAGAGAAAAGCAGTGACACCACCACAGTCGACTGGCAAACTTGTTAAAGACCAACAAAAAAGATGAACACAAATCTTTTACTGAAAACTTGAGACATTAAATGTGGCAAGACAAAAATAAAATCCCTTTCAAACGATAAGCGCTTTTGGAAATACCTTCTTCAGATCGTAAAGGGAAACAGGAACAACATGCTTTTAAAAGATATGCACAACCAATTGGCTTCAGTTTGTTCTGCCAAAGAACCAATCGGAAAACCGCCAATCAACAAGCTTGAAGAGAAGTACTTATTTGCATAAACCAATCATCAGTCAGAGTATCACAAGCCAATCACAGCCAGGTATCATCCTTGAGCTCCAATCAGAAAACTTGCCAATCAGAGCACTTATAAGAAAACACACCTTCACATCAACCAATGGCTGTTCTCCTATGCTTCAGAATAGGTCTCAGAGGAACTACAGTGCTACAGTGTTTAAACCAGGAGGCTTGTCTGCGCTCACATTTATGATCAATTTGGTTTCATTCCTTTCAGTACTGTTGGTGATATCTCCTAGTTTCATCCCTTTAGATGTAACTTCAATAGCCTTGAACTTAAAAAAGGTGTCCTGGAAATTGAGCAACATGACAGGCAAAGGCATTCTTAAGGTCCTTATTATGAATATCTCTCAGATGCCTAAGTATTATATTTTTAAAGATTTGATCTGTTTTGCCTCCATAATAGGCATTGCAGCATTGGCAAGTAGCGAGGTACACTAAATGCTGTGTATTACAGTCAGCTTTACATGAAAAGGTGTATTCCAGTCCACTGATGGGATGTTTAAAAGTATTAAGTACATCTATAGTTCTACAAGCAGAGCATCTGCCACATCAAAGGGTGCCTTGTTTGCTCCAATTTGGGTTATGATGAAAGCCATCCTTCTGGCAGAGTAGACACTTCAAGTTCTTTTTATTTTTAAAGACAAACTTTGGATGTTCGCCAACAATTTCACAAAGTTTACTCCTGGGTTAGGACCAGCCAGAATTTTTTATCACTTCACAGATCTGGCAATTATCAAGATGAATTTGATGCAGTCATTATGTTGATATTAGAAAATAGAATACCTCATTCTCGATAAAGGAACCCAACAAGTACAAAAATAAATGTAGAAATAAATAAACACGTAGGTTCCAAACACAGCAATCCTTTTAATGAAACAATGACAAGGTAAGCGCTTTCACGGATCTTACTCCCCTTCTTCAGACCAACATAAAATATGCAGCAACAAGCAAAGTATTTAAATATACAGCAGCCAATGAAAACAAGGTTGTAATTAACTACTTTAGGTCTGCATTAATACATGGATCCAAAATGCACTAAGCCAATGCTCACCTGAAAAAATGTCTAAAGAATAACATATAAAATCAAGTAAAAAATCAAGTTAAAAATGACTATACGACATAGGGATGCTATATAAAACCTATAAAAAATATATATGTATATAAACCCTACATATATAAAAATGACAACTATATAGAAAATACATAAAAATTCATTAAATATCATGACTAAAAGGAACTTAGTGATGTTTCAGAGCTCTAGCTTTGAGGAAAGGTTTAAGACAGACCCTACTATTTAATCCTGGGGGCTTGTCAGCTTGAAGCTGTAAAATCCATTTCTGTTCTAATGCTTCTGCCTTATTTTTGAGGTCACCACCTCTAATACTAACATGCAAGAGTTCTAAAGCAAGGAACTTAAACTTATGGTTAGGGCATTCATTAGCCACATGCATAGCCAAAGCATTAGTCTTTTTGGTATTTCTAGTATCTCTGATATGTTCCAAAATCCTGTCTTTGAAGGCTCTATTGGTCTTGCCTATGTAGTATGAAAAACAAACTGTACAGAAGCAAAAGTATACCAAGTTCTTGATATGACAATCTGCATAGAAATTGGTATCAATCTTGAACCCAAGTTGTGGATGTGAAAAATGACCCCCCACCATGTATACACATACATACCATACACCTTCTGCAGGCATATGTACCCTTTCTATCAGACAGAACTTGGATACTAGGATTCAAAGGTCTATAGCATAACTGAGTTTTAAGGGATTTGTTATTTCTAAAAGTAAAGTCCGGTTTATTCCCTAGCACACCTTTTAGTTCTGGTACAGTTAATAAGATGTCCCAGTTCATTCTAATGACATCGCATACCATGCCAATATTGCTTGCAAAAGTCAAAGGCATTTTAACCTTTGTGTTAACACTATTGTTAGTGCAATCCTGATTATTAACATCATAAGAAGGTCGATTCAAGGTACAATTAAAATAGGGTCTACACCTGCCCATCCTCTCCTTCCAAGCAACAGATAACTGGGCATCAATGACCTCACTTTTATAGTCTCTACATATAAATTCCTCCTTCAATGAAGCCAAGGCCAGTGTCAATTTAGCATCATCACTGTAACCGCATCACATGAAAAATTTGTCCACGAACCACATTAAGTTTAGTGTGATTAGGATGCATACTGTTGTTATGTAATATATTATTCCTTCTAACATTCTTTCTAAGCACACTAGTAGACACAGAATGTAGAGTATCTCTACTGATTTCAACATCTAAGAATTCAATCAAAGTGGAGGGATACTTATAGGTAAATTTAAGGAACTCATTGACCTCATTCATATATTGTAGGAATTCCAGTAGAGATTGTTCAGTGTCTTGCCAAAGCAGAAAAATATCATCCACAAACCTTGTATACCATCCAATGGAGGTACCATATCTATCATTAGAGAGAATATATTGTGTTTCCCAATTAACCAATTATAGATTGGCGTAGCTATTGGCACAAGCAGTGCCCATAGCCACGCCAACCTTGTGTATGTAATAGGAGTCCTTGAACACAAAAACATTGTTCTCTAGGATAATCTCCAAAAGAGTACAAAGAAGTCTAATTTTATCAGCAGAAATGTTATGGGAGTGTAATATCTGCCTGACATTATCAATTCCCCAATCATTAGGGATGACTGTAAACAGAGGCAATGTCCAATGTCACAAAATAACATGGTCCTGAGATAATATCCAGATGGTTACTAAGCTGAAAAAGAAACTCTCTTGTGTCTGTTAATACAGTCTCACATTTATCTAATACAGCGTGGAGATTCTTCTCTACAAATAAGTATAACGGTTCGGTTAGCCAGCCTCTACTGGATACAATGGGTCTCATAGGAGGCTTGAGCAAATTTTTATGCACCTTGGGAAAGCCATAAAGTATAGGAATAATGGGATTGTCTACTTTAAAGTACTCAAACAAAGGTTCAGATATTTAACCGGTTATTAAAAGATCAAAAACCAAAAACCGTACTTTGTCTATAATTCCTTTAAGTGTAGCATAAGATATAGAGGTATAGGTGTCTTCATCCTCTAATAATTCAAGCATACTAAGAACATAAACACTCTTGTCAAGCACGACAATGCCACCCACCTTATCAGCTGGTCTAATTTCAATACTTCTCATATTTTTCAGTTTAAATAAAACGTGTCTTTCTAAATATGATAGATTAGCAAAACAGTTAACACTCTTATCGTTAAATTTTTGTCCTAGTTGTTTGTCACATATGTCTACAAATAACTCAATTGTGGGATTTACAGGGGGAACAAATGTGCTTGGTTTCTTAAAAATACATTCATTACTCACAGTATTGTTAAACAGAGTTTTGAGTGTTAAAGTTCTACCAAACATCCTTAGGTCTTGCAAAACATCCATTAAAGCAGCTTTCTGTGCAGGAACAAATGTAAGTCCTCTGTTCAAGACAGATAGCTGCATGTCAGTCAATTGTACTGAAGAAATGTTGTAAACTAAACCTGCTTTAGTCTCTTCCCGGTTCTTGGTGTGTTTTCCTCGCTGTGTAGGCATCCATTCCTGGAGTTGGTATACCG
Source organism: Protopterus annectens (assembly GCF_019279795.1). Classification (NCBI taxonomy): domain Eukaryota; kingdom Metazoa; phylum Chordata; order Ceratodontiformes; family Protopteridae; genus Protopterus; species Protopterus annectens. The sequence goes on along the minus strand of NC_056735.1, from coordinate 722,710,958 downwards.
ATTCCTGGACCTGCCTCATATAGGTAGAGGGTCCTTCAGTAAAACAACATATATCTGAAGTGCTAGGTACAGCCACATCATTCCTAGCCTCCGGTAGATTAACAAAAGATATTGTGCCTGTCTTTGGTCTGATTGACGCATCACTATTATTAAAACTAGCAGAATTCTTCAGTACAATGGCATCTCGGTCATTAGTGGAAGCCGTACCCCTCTTCGACTCAGATGAAAGACATACAGCATTCGGTACAGCAGTTTGAGTCTGTAGCATCTTCTCTACATGAGAACGTACAGGTTCAACTGCATGAGCAGTCTCAGAGAACCGCCCACTTCTTGTTGGACGTTGCAAGGCGGGATTATTCAAAGGTCTTTCTCTAGCACTTACCTTGTCATTGTTTCATTAAAAGCATTGCTGTGTTTGAAACCTATGTGTTTATTTATTTCTACATTATGTTGATATTGTCTGATTTTCACAATCTAGTTAAGTTGTTTGTTCAGCAAGTGTGGAAGGCTCCTGACTCCATACAGCCTATTCCTTGGTGACCAGATAAAATTATTTCAGCGCTGGAGGATCAGCTCCATAGGTCTAGGGGTCTAGCAGTGGATGCCATGGTGATGGTGGTGGCAGCCACCAAAAAGGAACTCATTGAGAAGAGTTCAACTATCCATCCTCCTAACCGAGAGTCTCGGATGATGGATAGATTTGGGGAGTGGGTCTTTGTTTCATCGACCTTCGCTATTCGGTCTTTGAAATTCTTGGCACATTTTAACAGACTTCAAAGGGATCTGATAACTGAGCTTTCAGACACTCTTACAGGAGCAGTATCTGATGTGGTTTGAGATAAAGTAACCTCTCAGCTTGCCATCCTGGAGTCTATCTCAAATTCGTCCATGCGGCTTATTGCTCATACAGCCGAAGGGATGTCTAGGGCAGCGGGTACAGGTGTTGCTATTAGGCATCACATCTGGATGCACTTGTGTGATTTCATGCAACCCTTTAAGTCTTCCTTTATCAATGGTCCTGTTGATGTTACTTCCTTGTTTGGCCCAAAGGTCAGAGACACATTAGCCAGGTGTGAAAAAGACAGAAGGACCCTTTCTGCTGTGGACGTTCATTTTTCTGCTCCTCAACGGCCTTACTCCAGGAATCAGAGGAGTAGAAAAATGTGGTTCTAGAAAACCCAAGGGCCTTTTCAGGACACACATGCCAACTATTCCTCCTGGGGTAGAGGGGGGAATTCATCTGGAGGACACACCTCCCATGGCAGAGGGGGTCCGTGTAACCAGGGCTCCAGAGATTCCTTTCCTGGACAACCCTATCAGTGCTCCTGAATGGAGGCCTGATTGCGTATGTCTAGAAGCAGTTGGGGGCAGGTTTTCTCTGCACTATTCAGCCTGGCTTACAATAACCACGGATACCTGGGTGCAGAAAATAATTACCAGAGGTTACCATATTCCTTTCAGTCTTTGCCCAAAGTCACAAAAGCAAATCCTCAATGTTCCACCCAGTCAGAGGGATCTAGCAGCAATAGAGATTCAAAACCTGCTTCAAAAAAGAGTCATCCAAGTAGTCCCACCACACCAAATATGATCCAGATTCTACTCAAGATTCTTTTTATTGCCAAAGAAGACAGGGGACTGGAGACTAATCTTGGATCTCAGCCTATTGAACAAATTTGTACAACAGAAAAACTTTTGGATGGTCACAGTTCAGTCTATCCTTCCCTTTCTAGAGAAGGACAATTGGATGCGTTCTATAGACCTTCAGGATGAGAATTACCACATGAGAATGGACAAATGCTCCAGAAGGTATTTCCACTTCTGGCTAGGAGCCAGTCATTACCAATTTCAAGCAATGCCCCTAGGTCTCACCACAGCCCCCAGTGTGTTCACAAAATGTATGGCAGTTTTAGCAGCTCATTTGAGACTACAAGGATTTCGGGTGTTTCCATATCTAGATGACTGGCTCCTCATAGCCAACTCCAGGCATCTACTGCTTTATGCTATAGACTTTGCACTACATCTTGTCGACACACTAAGCATTTTACTCAACAAAGAAAAATCTCAATTGACTCCCACACAGGATCTCGAGTTCATCGGAGAAAGGTTAAATACAGTATCCTGTGTATCCTCCCTTCCTCTACACAGACTGCTGAAACTCAGAATGCAACTTTAGGGAATCATTTCCCAAAACAGAGCTCCTGCTTGTCTGGTACTACAAGCTCTGGGATTCATGGCGGCGGCAATAATGTTAGTTCCCCTAGCAAGGCATCACATGAGGCTGCTTCAATGGCTCTTGGTGTCACAATGGTGAATTGTAATGCATTCCATGTCCCATCCAGTCCTGATAACAAATCACTGCAAGAAGGATTTATCTTGGTGGATGAAGCCAGAAGACGATCTATGGGGTTGTTCCTTTTCCCCCTCTCAGCCCAAAGCCGTAGTAACCACATATGCTTTCCAGATAGGGGGGGGGGGCATTTCCTGGGATAGACTGTCCAAGGCACTTGGTCACCACAAGAGGCCAATTTGCACATCAATGTCCTAGAATTGAGGGCAGTGCTTTTAGTGTTGCAAGCATTTCAGGCTGCCCTTCCTTCAGGGACAATTGCAATCCAATCAGACAACATGTCCGTTGTCTGGTATATCAACAAACAAGGGGAACCAGGTCTTACCCACTATGTCAGGAAGCTCCAAGGATTTGGTAATGGGCAATCGCTTCCAACTGCTTTCTGATAGCAATGCATATCCAGGGTAACTCCAATGTGATTGTGGGCAAACTGAGCAGATGTATCCTCCTGCCTCATGAGTGGACTCTCAATCCTGATACAGTGATGAAGATCTTTCATCGATGGAGTCAGCTTTGCTGTGACCTGTTCGCTTCTCCCATAAACCACAAATGCATCAGCTACTTTGCCCTGATCCCACCTTGTGGTGAGTCCCCAAGAGATGCACATCTTCTCATTGGCCCCTGGGACTACTGTACGCCTTTCCTCCAATTCCACTGATCTCCCAGTTTCTGAGGAAAGCCCAACGGTTGCAAAGCACAGTGATTCTCATTGCACTGTATTGGCCCCATAAAGTCTGGTTTCCCTTTCTTTGGCCTCATCTGGTTCACTGCCTGCGGACTCTAGACCCAGCTCCAGACCTACTGTCTCACACTCAGGGTCTAGTGCATCCCAGTCTTCAAAATCTCAAGCTGACAGCTTAGTTTCTCCAATTCCAGTAATTGCCAGGCAGAATAATTTGTCCTCTCCAGTGCAAAGGATACTTCTGGCCTCCCATGAACCATCCACCAGGAAGTTTTATCTTAGCAAATGGAAAAGATTTTCAGTTTGGGCTACTGCAAATTACATAGAACCATTCTCAGTGTCAGTTGACAAGGTACTGGAATATTTAGCTACCCTGTCTGAAATAGGGGTTCTACATCTACAATTAGGGTTCACTTGGCTGCCATTTCAAATTTTCATAACGGTTTTGATGACCATTCTTTGATGTCTCATCGTCTAAGCAAAGTTTTTCTTAAAGGTGCCCTGCACTTAAAACCCCCTTTCAAGGATCATGTAGCACCATAGGATTTGACTTTGGTTTTACAATGTCTAGTTTGACAGCCTTTTGAGCCAGCAGCCACTTCTGACCTCAAGTTCCTATCCTGGAAGACTGTCTTCCTAGTAGCTATCACATCTGCTAGACGAATTTCAGAATTACAGGCTTTATGTGTGAAATATGTATACATAATTTTTCCTAAAGAAAGAGTATCACTCAGAACCAATTCCACCTTCCTTCTCAAAGTGGTATGGAGTCTAATATCAACCAGTCCATAGACTTACCAGTTTTCTTTCCAAAATTATAAACAAAGGAGAATATTGTCTACACTTGTTAGATGTCCACAGGCAATTACATTTTTACTTGGATAGAACAAAATCTTCTAGAAAATCAGACCAACTACTTATATCTTTTCAGGACCCAGATTGGGCAAGTCTATATCAGAGGTCATCCTGTCAGAATGGCTAAGATACTGTATTACCTTTATATACAACCAAAACAAACTCAAGTTGTCATCTACTGTTAGAGCTCATTCTACAAGATCTGTTTCCACTTCAGCTGTCTTCCGTTCCAGAGCTTCTATGGAAGACATATGTGCAGCTGCAACTTGGGCTACTCCACATTATTTTATCACTCATTACAAGGTCTCCAGAGGAAGAGCATCCTTTAGCTCTATGGTGCTCAGGAATATCCTTCCTTAGGACCTCCCAAGATCTAAAGTAGATAGAGACTCTGTCCCATCAGTCAAGAATGAATGAAGATTGACAACATCAGATAAAAAAGTTATGTTCTTACTATAATGTTTCATCTGTGTTGTCAGTCTTCATTCATTCTTGACATCCCACCCTCCTGCCCTTCCAAAAGACTCCTAGAGGTCTTGACCTAGTTCTGGGATGTTATAGGGTTATACCTTAGACAGGGCTTCTGTATTTCTTTTATATTAGGCAAACTCGATTTGAGGTAATGGGGAGAGAGAGGCATTGTGGGTAGAGCCTTAGCTCAAGAGTTTTTGGCTGGTGTAAGCTATGCATAACGTCTAAATTGGTTCTGAGATGTTGGAACTGAACCCATTAGTCAAGAATGAATGGAGATCAACAACACAGATGGAACGTTATGGTAAGAACATAACTTCTTTTTTCTTCTACTTAAAGGTGTAAACGTCTTCCATAAGAACAATCAAGACAGCACAACTTTGAGCACTTGTAATGACCTATGCATGCAAGTGACCTTTGGTATCATTGCACTTATTCTTTTCCTGTACAGTGCCCAGTGGAAGTAAAATGAGGACTTGAATTTTCAGATCATCATGTGTCTTATTCATTTCTTATAGCAGATAGCAAAAAAGATTGTGTGTGTATGTGAGTGCACTTTTGCATCTGTGTTTAAAGGACTTATTCTCAAACAGAAGATGTCTCAGTACATGATTCACAAGGGACTTTAAGTATATTGTCTAATAACTTTGCAAATGTGATTGAAAGATACCTTTTTGTAACACTCATGAAGTCTTGAATCATGATTGTTCTTCATTTGTCTGACAGGGTGATGAATAAAGATTGCTTTAATTGTTTTGATTAGTTTCTGGCTCCTCTATTCCCATTTGATTTGACCATTCTGTTTGTTTTCTTGTGTATACTCCATTCTGTTCATTCCCCTGTAGATCATGAGGTGGTGGCAGAGGGGCCAAGTAGTCATATGCTGGGGGTGAGGAGGGGGGTAATGCTTCCTACTTGTACTGTGGGAGTTCCAGGAAATGTTATTTCAAGATCATTATGGAATGGGCTCTGATGAGGATGGTATTCATGATATAAACATTGTAAAACCTATGAGTTGAACCATCTTCTCACAATGATCTCGGGTTTCAGCCACTTTTCTGTAGTATCATCTACAGGAGGGGTATCAAACTCAAATACTCAAATGACTAAAGTGCTGCACAACTCTAAATAAACTCAGCTGAGGGCTGGCAACAAAACTTGTATTTGACAAATTGCACTAAACAACTAATGTATTGCAGAAAATGAAATACAGGCACTGACCCTGCAGGTAACCCTACAAATAATGTAAAACAGATAATAGTGTTTTTTTATGTTTTTGAACTGTCACTTGTCCAGATTATTCAAAAAAGATACACCTAGCTGTGCATCTGGCAGCAAGACAGCAGCAGCTTGTGAAGTAAGTATTTCCACCTTATACATTTCTTCTTGGCTTTTTAGTAGAAAAGTAATAGGCTTTTATTTGCGTAATGAATGTAGGACAGGAAGTCATTTTTAAAGGGCATTACTGACTGACTTGTGACAAGTTCCCCATTACCTGCAGGACGTGGCTTCCTATTGTAATTCTGAGGCCTGTTACTGTGAGTCATGAAATTGTAAAAAATAAACCGTGACCATGAAGGAGAACAATGAATTCTGAAACTTGTATTCTCCTTTTTGCAGTGGGGAAGCCTCTTTGCACCCGTCATATCCCTTGGCTATTTATACATACTAATTCTGAGGGTACATTACTAAAGTCCATTTTCACACATTTAGATATACTGTTCTTGGACCCGCGGATACAGGTATCAGAATTTCATACTTTGATGCAGAATATAGCGTAATTTACCACAGCATATACCAATGTACGGACATCTTGACTCCTCTGGTTTCTTTTCATTCTGCTATTTTAATTACACCACTTCTAAACTTTTGTAAATTTAATGGTGGCAGGCAAAGTACCATCCAGTTCAAAATAAGGTCATATTATGACTATTTTACAATGAGCTGGATGTTAATTTATATACCTCCAGTGCAGTCACTCCTGTTTGGAGCTTGCCAAGCCCAAGGGCATGAGGAAGCCACCTAGTGGAAGCAGAAAACTGTAAATGAAAATAGCAAAAACACCCATTCAGGAAACAAATCAATGGATCAGTCCACACAGAAGCTGTTGTCAGTGCTCCAGCCCACCAGGACATTTCAAAAGTGCGGTTTCCATTGTAGGCCATTATCGTTTTTAAAGTAATTAAATAATTAAGTGCAGGATAGCTTCACATTCTAGATTAAATGTGTTCTTGGGCCACATCTGACCAATGGGCCAGGAGTATGAGACCTGGTCTAGAGGTTGTCAGCACAGAATACCTCCAAGACTCGTCTTCCTTATTCTATCCTCTCTAGAAAGACAGTCTTGTAACCTCTGCACACCTCCCCATTTCTGCGAAAGACACTATCTGAAAAGGGGTCACTGGTTGCTCTCTGTCCCTACTTCAGTGGGTCAGCAAATTACCACTAACTAAGAAATGGTACTTTTCCTTTTGTATTCTGAAATGCAAAACTTCTTAGAAGTGAAGTAACGCATTTGCTATTTTTTGCAATGTGCTAAGAATCCTTGAACATTATTAATTTAATTCAGAGCAATTGTAATTGCTTTAGTATATAGTAGTTTATGTATCTCCTTAATTAATATTTCTGTCGATAATGGGAGTGGTGGAAAGCACTTTTAATAAATCTTTGTGCTCATATTTTACTAAAATCGGGTATGAAAGAAATCAGAGAAAAGGAAAATACTTTTTTAAAAATATTCTTTATATGCCCCTGCTGCCTACCAGCCATCAATCAACTCATGCCCAATTGTCTCACTCATTTCCTTCATGGGGTGAGAGCCAACCAACTCATTAATTCATTCCTCCAGTAGGTGAGAGTTGGCTATGGGAGGCCATCACCCAGGCAGCCATCAGGAGTGCTTTTGCTGAGCCTTGTTCCCCAATACCTGCAGTGTCCTTAGGCACAGCCCACATAACTGACCTTCATTTATGTGCACTACTGCACATGCCCTGCTCCAGGTATAGCATATGCTGTTTGGTGGATATGCCTTCTGCCATGACCAGAATACTGTTGATGTTACAACTTTGTACTGTTTTATACCCAGCCTTTGCTTTACTTTGTGTCAGTGTAGCTGTGAGCCCAGCCATCTCACTCCCCTAGAGAAAGTTAGATGATATTGGCTGCAAGCTTTCATCTTCTGCCTAGCTCCTCCACTGACCAAGCAAGTAGATGAACTTCTATGTCATAAGCAGGGGCTTTATTCCTGTATGCCATGAGGGTAGGCAGAACAGAAATTCCCTTTCTCTGAGGTTTGATGACTTTAGTGTTGATTTTAATATTTATTTTGGGTGGGTGGGCTGCAGGGGTGTTTGTCATCCAGAAAACAGACACATTTATTTATGTATTCGGTGAGTAAGTCAAACTATACATATTCACCATTTCAGCAATAAGCCAGGCCAAAGGCTAAAGCAAACAATAAAAAATGTACATTAAATAACATGACAGGAGTACTTTAGATGAATGGTTGCAATCTGTACTAAGGTTGTTAAGTCACTGATCAGCTATCTATGTACTTATCATCTGGCTATGGAACAAATTAAATTGAATAAAGTGATAGCAGTACATTTTATATAGAGTGCAGGGCTTATGTGATGCCATATTTTTGTGACTTTGCAGCATAAAATAGTCTGTAGCCTATCATAAGCTGTATTTTATTAGAAAGAGCGGTCACTTCAAATCAGCCACAAGCTGCATAATGTAGTATGCATTGCAATGGGATTGCTGTCTTTCAGAGAAAGCTGAATCTGACTGCTGCTGTTGAAAGTTGTCTTTGAAATGAGTTTCATGTAATAGAACCTAAACTGATAAAATGAGCACAAAGGATTCTTGATTCTTACTAAGGCACATGTTTTGCTGCTCCTTTTAGGATCATAATGAAAGTACCTTGCACACTACACAAAGCTGAAATGAAGGCAACAGCACAGTACCTCTTTCATAGGCAGTATAAGACAACATTTGACAGTGTTTTGTGAATGAAAATTACCATTACCCAGCTTGTAATGCTATTTCTTGTAAACCTTATTCTAAACAGTACATCACTGCATGAATATCTTTAAGTATATCGGAAAACCTCATGTTTTATTTATATGACTATTAATAGGTTATCAAAAATGTTACCTTGCCAGGCACTGAATTTAAATATATGTGGTTTTAAAGAAGCTGAAGATGAATGTCTTTAAGATAGGTAATTGATGGGGAGAAGGTTATGACGTTCTTATGGTTCAACAAACAGCTGTCTCCCATTCATGTGCCATAAACAGCTGACCATTGTCAGCTACTGCATGCCAGCATACAGTTTATTTATTTGTCTTTGTTTACCAGGAAAGTCCAACGGGGTAATACCCATTTTCATCTGAGGCCTGGGGAGAGAAGCCCCATTTGCTTACATTGCATTATACTAAGTTCCAGTTAAACACAGAGTAGTTACATTTCTACTTAACATTTATACACAAACAGTAGTTAAATTTATACATTCTAAGATTTTAAAGAGGTGGAAGTTACTAAAGAGAAAGCCCGTGTGTAACTTAGTGGATTGTACATTTAGCAGTTATGTATAAAAATTGTATTGTCATTTCAGTGAGAGGCTGAGAGTATTCTGTCAAAGGAGAGTATTTGGACTGTATCATATGGCGAACACAAAGTCCTAACCTTGTGATGAGCATGTGCAGAACCAAGATTGGTTAAGATGTTTGGTTTAGAACTACTGAGTTTGTCGGAGAGTTTTATTTGTGTGGGGATACTATTCCAGAATTTAGCAACATACTGAGAGTAGAACGAGCCTCCTGCAACATTATTTGACTTATATGTAAGTAATAAGAATTTGTTAATAGAGTGGAGGTCAATTGCTGGACAGTAGGGCAGTAATAAGTTTTGTAGTGCAGGGCATTTTTCTGGATGATGAATGAGTTTGTGTGCTGTAGTTATTTGTGAATATGTTGGGTAGTTGTGTAATTCAAGCCAGTTTAATTGCTTTAATCTATGACAAAGGTGGGTCCTATGAGAGATTAGTGGGGTAAATAAAACCAGTGGCAACTAAATGTTCTGTGGCAGACAGTGACTTAAATTCCTTTATCTAATTTGAGTCCTCTTCAGAAGATCGAAAGATCAAAAGACTGAAAATCAAAATAACTAAAACTCAGTATTGAAAATGGAATTTGCCCCTTCTCCACTGTTGTGCAGTCTCAGAGTTGGTATATATAATTAGTGGGTGGGAGTAGCCCCCCACGTGAGGGGTGCAGGAAGCTTGCCCCCTGCATTAAAAATATTTTCAGTATTTTGAGTTTTAGAGATTTTAATTTTCAGTCTTCTGAACATTTTTTTTCTTCTGACATAGACCCAAATCCCTTTATCTAATTCACATAGTAAAGTGCACTCAATTTAAACAGACCTGTGCCAGTAATGTTTATCATTTATACTGTTCCAAATACATTCACTTATTATTGGCCAAGAAAGTTGGGTTGGAGCTGCCTTGTCAGAACAACACTGTATATGTTTTCAATACTGTCAGTCGGGTAACTAATACAAAATAAAATCTGCATTACATGACTCCCTGCAAAGTGAATCTGGAACATTGAAAAGCTATTAAATCAGAAATGTGGACTAGCTGCTGCAAAAGTCTGAAATATATACTAAGAATATGTGTCTACTGTATTTCATGAAAACTCAAACAATTAAAGACTTAAACATTTTTTTCTGTGTGCTTTTTTCCACTGTGCTTGCTAACATTACACCTCTCCATATCAGCCATTCCTATTTATAAGAGGAGGCCAGGGGAGATTATCATACAGTAATCTTCAGAGGTAGTTTGTCCTCTTGCTGGCATCCTGGCAATGAAGGCATATTTATTAGGCCTCATTCATCCCCTGGGCATGTGTGTAGGCTAATGTATGATATGCACATCACCAAGAGAACCAGAATGCTCTCCTCAGTGCAGGAGCACACTCCCATGCACTTGAGATGAGAACTACCACCAAAATGGCTAGGTGTCCAAATGACTGCGCCAAGTACCACTTCTTTAAGGCACCACTCCTTCAAGAGAGCATGACACTGGACAGCCCCAGACATCCCTCTCCTTATGACGGCAACACCTATCTTCCTCCTCTGCCAGCTCTATCAAGTGCCCAAGCAGCTAACTAATCTTGGGTGCTCGACACATAGTCAAGGCTTTATTCCTCTATGCCACTGGAGCTTAAAGACATTTAACTAGAATTAATTCTCAGAGGTTTCACTCCCAAAATGGGGACTAGGTTCCCCCTTACTAAATATACTGACTCTTAGGTTGTACTGCCTCAGAAATTGAGATAATTGTTTTTTCATTAAAATCAACTATTCCAGTTACCTTGAAGTAGTGAGAGCACAGAAGTAGCACTTTTAAAGTACTACAAAGACAGGTTGTCTTAGTAAATGAACACTCATGTTCTTATTTGATTTTAAGCTACATTATAGATGAAAACACATAAATATTATACATCTCTGCATTATTTTGGCACAACACTGCATAAGAAATACTTTCTTAATTTTTTTTTCACATTGTCAAATATAAACTAACAGGCCAAGAAAGTATGTTCATCACCATGAAAACCAGAAGATATTAAGATCTATACTTTTACTGTTCAGTGCACATTTTAGCTGAAAGAAATAATAACAGTAAATGAAAGAAATTGGGTTTACTATATAGTGCTGCTGCTGTTTAGTTATTCAGTCAACTCTGACTCTTTGTGAACCTCAAGGACTTCAGCACACCAGACCTGTTAACAACTGCTTCTTTAAATTCTTGCACAGTCATATTCATTTACCTCAGTAAAGTTGTCTGTCATTCTTAGCCTCTCCCACCTCCTTCTTCTTTTGTCTTGGATCTTTCACAGCATCAGTATCTTCTCTAGTCAATCCTGTTCTTGCATTCTGTGGCCGCAGTAGCTACGTTTTAGTTTTTACTATTTGACATTTTGGTGAAGTCTGGGTTTATTACCTTAGCTGACTGATTTGATCTTCTTTCTTCTTTCTATCTGTAGACTTCTTTCCAACACCATGGTTTAAAGTATCCATTTTTCAGTGAAGCCTTACATGTCCAGCTGTCATAGCCATATGTTTTTAGTGGGAAATGACAGGTTTGACTAAATGGACCTTTGTTAACAATGTGATGCCTTTACTCTTTAAAATCGTAGCCAGATTTGCCATAGATTTCATTCCAAGCAGCAAGTGTCTTTTAATTTCATGGCTGCAAACACCATTTGCAGAAAACTTTGAGTCCAGGAAAATGAAATCTATCACTGCCTCCATTTCTTTTCCAGCTATATTCAAAGAATGCAGAGAGTAGATGGCATCATTCTATTTTTTATTATAAGCAGCAAGCCGTTTTTTGCTTGTTCTTATTTCACCTTGAACAGGTTCTTCAACTCTTCCTCATTTATTAGAGTGGTATCATCTGCATATCTGAGGTCATTAATATTTCTCCTAAGATTAAGCCAGCATATGAATTAAACAAGCAGGATGACAATATGCAGCCTTGTCACATTCCTTTCCAGTCTTGATCTAGTTAATCCATTTTCTTTTCTAAAGGTTGCTTCTTATTTCGCATACAAATTCCTCAGGAGGCAAATAAGGAGACCTGGTATCCCCATTTATCTAAGAACTTGCCACAGTTTGCCAGGGTCCACACTGTCAAAGGCTTTAGAGTAGTTAAAATAGAAGTAATAATTTTTCTGCAACTCTACTGTTTTCTTTATTATCCAGAAGAGACTGCCAATTTGATCTCTGATGCCTTGCACCCCCCAAAACCAGCTTGCACATCTGGCAGAGCTCAGTAGTATATTGCTGGAGTCCAGTTTGCAGGATCTTGAGTATTTCCTTGCTAGTATGTAAAATAAGTTCACTTGTTCAATAATCTGAACATTCTTTAATATTACCCTATTGGAGAGTTTAGAATATTAATTGTTTTTTTTTTTCTGATCCAATGGCCTCTGCTGTGTTTTCGTAGTTTGCTGGCAAACTTCATGCAACACTGTAACAGCATCATTTTGCAGGATTTTAAACAATCTATCACTTCCTGCATCCTTGTTGTTAGCAAGGCTTCTATGCCTCGTTTACCTTTGCTCTACAGTATGTCTGTCTCTAGAGCTGAGAACATAACATCCATATGTGTTGGTAATGTTAGTCTTTTTCTTGTATAGTTCTGTGCCTTGCTGCCATCTCTTCTTAATAAATTCTTCTTCTGGCAGGTCCCTTCCATCTTTACCTTTTATTATGCACATTTAAACAGGAAGTCAATATTGCTGATTTTCTTGAAAAGATCTGTTGTCTTCCTAGTTCCATTATCTGCTTCTTTGCCCTGCTCATTTAAATATGCATCGTTTTCACCTGGTGCTATTTTCTGAAATTCTGCATTCATTTTGACACATATACCCCACTTCCATTTCCTTTTGCCCTCCTTCTTTCCACGGGTACTTGTAGAGCCTCCAAAAGCAGCCATGTATATATAATTATGTAGTATATATAGAACAGATGAAAAGCGTATATATTGTTCAAAGCTGAAATTAACCTGTATGTATTTGGAAATGTACTGATTAGTCCATTAACTGGAACAAATGGAAATCAGTATATTTACTGGCAAATAAAGTCTGCCTTGTTCAGCTTCTTGGCTGCTAAGCCATGATCGATCTAAATTACAAAATGCACTGATGAGCTGACTGACTAAGCAAAACGACTGGAAAACAGTATATAGCAGCACATGAAGCCTGCATTGTTTAATTATATAAGTATGTATTATTGCAGAAACATAATTAGGTCATTTGGTGCCCCCTCATCTCAGTGTTAAGAAAAAAAAAAGTCTTCTCAAAGTTGAGGACCGAAAAAAAGGTCTTCTAAAAGTAAAACCTCTTCTGTAATTGTAGAAACTGTAACAAGCAGCTTGCTACACTGACTGCTACACAATCATACACTAATTTCTTCAGACATGACTGCAAAGCAGTGTTGGCATTAATTTATGAAGACACAAGGATATAAATTAATACTGTACTGTATTCCTGCACCATCAGCACCCAAAATCGTGTTCCCTAATGCCTTGTGCCCAGGGCAGCCACTCCCTTCACCTTGCCCTAGTTATGGTTCTTTATTGTTACTGTATAGCAAAATGTTTAACTTCAGTGCTATGAAACTTAGTTATTTTTGAGTTTCAGCTTAATTATGCTAACTCAAGACACACACACACACACACACACACACACACACACACACACACACACATTTCACAGAAAGACACACACACACACACACACACACACACACACACACACACACACACACACACACACACACGCATGCATGGTTTTCTTTTTAGGTTCCTAGCAATAAGCAACATAACCTTGAGTTTGTCTAGAGTGGATTTCTTTACATCAGGAATTTTGTTGTTTTGACATTGCCTAAAAAGGGCACTATGGGGGAAGCAAAGGTCTTTGCCAGTATCTGAAAGCCTGGAGGAGACAGGTAAAGACCATCCCTGGCAAAGCAGTATGGCCTGTTGACCATGTCTTCCCAGGCTGATAGATACTGGATCCTCCCCTGGATTGATACCAGAAGATAAGTCAGTTGTTGAAGTCAGTTATTTTTTGTTGTATTGTGGCATCATCCTGGATGAAGGTAAAATGCTACTTAGTGCTAGGGACATATCTGCCTGGGAAATGTAATCTGAGAGTTCAGTCATGTGTCTCTTCATATAGTCCAGAGAGGTAAGTGTTAAATCATTCACTCCAACATGTACCATGACAGAGTCCTAATGGCAATTGTTGTTGAGTAACTTGAGTGTGTGCATGATTTGACAGATCCTGGCACCTGACAGGTAGCTAATTGTGACTTTCTCCTTGTCCAGTCTGGCAAGGGAGACATCTTTGTGGATGGAATTGCCTATGATCAGGACATTAGGTTTTGAAGTGTTTTGTTTAGGGACTTATTTGTTGAGACACTTGTATGCTTGTTACTATGTGTAGTAGGGTCTGTTTATGTTCCAGTGTGTGTGATTTGTTTCCTCTTGGAAGGTTTCTGGTCTTTTGGTAGGCTCTTAGTGAGTACCTCTTCATATGTGGGTCGATGTGTGAGAGGAGAGTTATGGATGCTGGGAGAAGTGTGTGCACTGACAACCTGTTTGATGTCTTGTTTATTATGTGAGAGGATTGAATCAAGTTTTCATGGTATAGTTGCATCTCTCACATATTGTATTTGCTTGCTTTAGGAGCAGGTGGATGTCAGTATACATGTGGCAGTTTCTATACTGCCTCAGGATGCCCATGTCAACCAGGCTGGCTGGTGAAATGTTGTGAAACTGATTGTTCATTGTAGCAGGTTAAACCGTAAGTACTAGATGGGGAGTGGGGAAGTTGGATCAGATTTTGCTCTAGGACCAACTCAACTAACTAACAAGGGGACTTATTCTGTTAAGGATTAGGGATGACTCAGTGCTCAGCTTAGTTGCCCGCAGTGTGCAGCCGAGTTACCCTCAGTACAGCAGGGAAACTTGGGAGGGTTCAACTGAGAGATGTCTAGGGAAAAAAATTAGTTTCTAAATGTTTGCATCTGTACAGGGCACTGCTAACCTCTGTTGTGAGGTGCACAGCTACACGCAAATGTGAGGCTTATATACAGGCAAAATTAAACAGTTTTAAACTAGTCTTCCAATAGGGAATCATACAATGATCCTTTCTCCAGCAATCCCCAACTTAGACAGGGCTATAGCCACACTCTTCTGTCACAAGGATGCAGGAGGCCCTTTTTAATGTAAGATGTCTGGATATGAGTTCAAGTCTATCAAAAGCAGGCTAGATTCAGCAAGTCTGGATCTATTTCTATGCTATCTAATCAATATTACAGTGAAAAACAAGTGCAGATAATGAAGCAGGCACATACAGAAAAAACAGTCAAAAGGCACAAATTAATGCAGTAAAACAGTTAAATACAATTGCAAAAGTGCAGAAAAAAACTCAAAATAGAGTTAATTTCTTGTTCTTAGCTTTGGATGGTTTGGATTCAAGCAGAAACACTCTTGGCCTCATCATCGTTATCCCTCTTTTTCTCATTTCCAACAAGAGGTTGGTGTATCGCGTGAAAAGTCACCATCTTTTTCAATTGAATGCCACTTTCCCACCTTCTTCAACGGCCATGTCCTGACTGTCACAGGCCTTCTCTCACACAGCACATCCATTTCTTTGCTGGATGCCTTTGTTTCCTCTTGTCTACTTTCTGTTTGTCCCAAGTCTTCTTCACTAGATTGTCTTCTGCTTTTCTGAACATGTGCCTGAACCATGGTAATTTGTTCCCTTTGACCTTCTCTGCAATTGGAAAGTACAGTTGTGTACACTTACCATAAATGTAGATGTTCGAGTGTATTCACTGTTGCAGTCATCACATTTGGGTTATCCCTGCCAGGGTAGCCCTCGGCCAGCCCGAATACCAGAGGCTTAGTATTTCTGCATCGGTTGCTGTTGCTTCAGGACTGATATCAGGTCGTCAGTAGTATAAAGTAAGGCAGCCGATGCCATTACATCAGTTTTTCTTGTCCTAACCTGTCAGGAGCCCCCAAGTAGGAACCAGGTTCTGGTGGAAGAACCCCACCAGTAGAAAGGAAATACCAATATGTCCCTTGTAAGGAAAGAGAAAACAAAAGTGGGATGGAGGGAGGGAAACCAGGACTGCAACAGTGAATACACTCAGACATCTACATTTATGGTAAGTGTACACAACTGTACTATGTTCTTCATGTTTCCCTGTTGCAGTCATCACATTTGGGTTGATTCCCAAAGCTGAGGAAATGGGTGGAGGCAGTCAATGAAACTAGGGGCTGGCTAGGATGCCCTGCAAGACTGCAGAGGCAAACCCTGCCCTGGATTTGGAAAAGAGAGGCAAGCAGTAATATCTGGTAAAAGTGTGAACAGATGTCCAGGTGGCAGCCTCCAGGATGTCCCTGGTGGGGACTCCTCTGAGGAAAGATGCAGAGGTGGAGGCTGCTCTGGTGGAGTGAGTCCTGACTCCCTTGGGGGGAGGCTTTCCATGTTGTTTGTAGCAGAAATTGATGCAGTGTGCTATCCATTTGGAAATGGTTTGTTTGGAGATGGCTTTGCCTTCTGCCCCTGTAGCAAAGCTAACCAGCAATTGGTCAGACTTTCTGAAGGATTTAGTCCTGTCTAGATAGAATCTGAGCTGTCTGTGCACATCTAGACAGTGCAGGATCCTTTCCCCCTTGTTCTGGGGATTAGGAAAAAAGGTGGGCAAATAAATGGATTGGTTGAGAGCCACACTGGACACCACCTTAGGCATGAAGGATGGGTTAGTCCTGAGGGATACCCTGTCAGAACGGAAGATGATGAAGGGTTCCTCAGCCATGAATGCTTGCAGCTCGGAGACTCTTCTGGCTGAAGTGATGGCCAGAAGGAAAGCTGTCTTCCAGGAGAGAAATTTTAGCTCTGCAGAAGAAGCTGGTTCGAAGGGGGGCAGGGTGAACTTTTCCAACACAAGTTAAAGTCCCAAGCTGGGGTTGGTGCTCCTCTGAGTGGCCTCAAGTTGCTAGCCCTTCTTAGGAACTGTTTGATCAGAGGGTGTGAGAAAAGGGGCTGCTCAGTGGGAAAATGAGCAGAGATAGCAGATGCATGAATTTTAATAGAGGAAAAAGAGAGGCCACTGTGTAGCAGGTCAGCTAAGTAATCCAGGATGAGAGGGAGGGAGGGCTGTGCTGTATTGGCTCCCTTAGCCTGAATCCAGGTGCAGAACCTTTTCCATTTGTCAGCATAAGACTTTCTAGTGCTAGGGTGTCTGTCCTCATGTATAACATCTAGAACCTGTTTACTGAGGTTGGCAGATTGCTTGGGGGTTAGGGAATAAGCCATGCTAACAAACTGAGTGTCTGCAATTGGGGATGCATGAATTCCCCTTCCCTCTGGGTCAGGAGGTTTGGAATCTGAGGAAGATGCCATGGTGGCAGTGGGGATAGGCTGTGCAGCAAGGGGTACCTGTGCTGGTGAGGCCAGTAGGGAGCTATAAGAATTGTCCTTGGTTTTTCTTCCTTTATTTTGAACAGTACCCTGGGGATAAGAGGTAGTGGAGGAAAGGCATAAACCAATAGATTGACCCAGGTGAAGGACAGGGCATCCACTTTCCAAGCCATGCAGTGATGCTCCCTGGTACAGAATTTGCTGATCTGATGGTTGGTGTGGGAGGCAAAGAGGTTGACCTTTGGGGTGCCCCATTTCTGAGTTATTAGGGTGAAGGTTCTCCTGTTGAGCTGCCACTAGTGTGGGTCCAGAAGATTTCTGCTTAATTGGTCTGCCATAGAGTTGAGAGAACCTGGTAGGAATTGTGCTAACAGGTGGAGTTGCATGGCAGAGGCTGTGTGCCAAAGGATCATGGCCAGCCTGCATAGAGGGTAGGAGTGAGTCCCTCCCTGCTTGTTGATATACCACATCACAGTGGTGTTGTCTGTTTTGATCAGGAGAGCCCCTGGGGAGAGAAGGCACTTGAAAGCTATCAAGGCATGCTGGACAGCCATCATTGCTTTTTGGTCGATGTGCAGAGGGATTTGCTGTGGGCTCCATTGACCCTGTATGCACCTGCCATCCAAGTGTGCACCCTGGGCATAGTCTGATGCATCTGTGGTGAGGGTCTGGGTGGTGCGGGGTGGTGAGAAAGGTAGTCCCTTGTTGTGGAAGTATACTGTTGCCCACCAAGGAAAATCTTTTCTGAGGCAAGGAATTATAGGTATAAAAGTCTCCAGGTCTTGAGAGTGTTGACACCAAAGACTTTTTAGGTAACATTGAAGTTTCCTCGTGTGCAGTCTGGCATATGGAATGAGTAGTATGCTAGATGCCATAAATCCCAAATCTTGCAGGATTTTCCTTGCAGATAGCTGGGGTCTGGTGGCTAGATGAGAGAAGTAGGCTGTCAGGAAAATTTGCTTTTCTGGTGTAAGGAATGCCATCTAGGATGCTGTATCCAGGGTTGCTCCCAGGAATATAATCCTTTGGGTGGGCACCTGTTTGGATGGCTTTTCATTGATTGTGTACCCTAGGCAGGTTAGTAGGGACTTTATAAAGGCCAGGTGCTTGAGCAGCTTTTCCTGGCTGTCTGCCTGAATTAGGCAGTCATCTAAGTATGGGTAAATCTGGATATTCCTTTGTCTGCAAAAGGCAATGGCCGGAGCCAGACATTTTGTGAAAACTTTGGGAGCAGTAGATAAGCCAAAGGGAAGTGCGGAAAACTGAAAGTGCTGAGATCCTGCCCTGAAACGGAGATATTTACTGTATGACTCCCTGATGGGAATGTGGAGGTAGGCCTCTTTTAGATCTAGGGTGGCTAGCCAAGCATCCTTGGAGAGCATGGGTAGCAGCTGCTGGAGGGTGAGCATTTTGAATTTTGGGATCACCAGGAAGGTGTTTAGAATGGATAGATTGAGGATGTGGTACCAGGTGCCCTCTTTTCTGGGTACCAGAAAAAGTTTGGCGAAGAAACCTTGGCCTTTCTGTTCTGCAGGAATGTGCTCTACTGCCTTCATAGAAAGCGGGGAAAGGACTTGCATTTGCACCTCTGCCCACTGGTTTGGAGGCAGATCTGGGAACCCTTTTGGGTTTGGAAGGGTGTGGAAAGAAAATTTGTATCTCTGGGACACTATGTTGAGAACCCTGCGGTCGTTGGTAATGGTGGCCCAGGTGCTTGTGTGAAAGGAGAGTTTTCCTCCTAGGGGTAAGTGAAGGTGGGCAGAGGGAGGGGATGGGGGAGGCGAGTCATTTGTGAGTTCTTACCATAAGGGGGTAGCTTAGAACTCCCTGGTTTTGAAGTGGAGGTAGTCCACTGCTTAGATCTCTGCATTCCCTGTGGCTGCTGTCTGGGGGGTCTGGTGCCCTGGGGACTGGGGTGAACTGGCTTAGTGGAAAGGACCAGTGCTTGGTGGGACAATGCATGCTGAACCTGGGTGACTGGACCTGTAAGAAATCCTTAACTGTCTGCATAGATTTTGCTTTTTCTTCCATCTTTTTTAAGACCTCCTCTGCCTTAGTGCCAATTAAGTTGTCTTTGTGCAAGGGGGCATCTGACAATTTAGATTTGACATGGTCTGGCAAGGGCTGTTCCTTAAGCCATGCATGCCTTCTAATGACACATCTGGTGACTGCTGCCCTGCAAGAAACTTCTAGGGAATCAAAACCATAGTGCAAGGTGTGTTTGGTTACTTGACTTGCAGAATGCAGTAACTCTTGTAACTGTTTAGATTCTGCACAAGCAGGAAAGGAAGACATTTTTTGTTTGAGGAGTTCCAGGGTATGTTGCTGAAATTTTAGCATATGGAACTGACAATTTAGTGCCCTGATAGCAAGAGTAGCTGAGGTATATATTTTTTTACCCCATCTGTCTAGTGCTCGGGAATCCCTATCTAAGCAGAGGTTGCTTTAATCCCTTTATGCCCTTGAGAAATTACCTCAGGGTCTGTCTTTTCTGCCTCCCACTTTGTCCTACACTCCTTCTTTCTTTGGATGACTTCCTGGACTTTGGCATCCAACCACCAGCTTTCCTTATGTACCTTATTTCCATACCTGGCTTGGTTGCATATCTGATCTGTATTCCTCACACATGCTGTTTTGAGGCACTGACATTCTTTTTCAATTTCACCTATTTCATCTTCTTTCTGTGGTGCCAAAGCCATAAGTAATTTGGTGAAGTGCTGCACTTTCTCTCCAGTCAACTTCCAGGTCTTCAGCCTGGTCTCTGTTGACCCTTTCCTAACCACTGCTTGCAGCAGAGTATGGCATCCAGTGTTTTATGATGTGGGCTGAATGTTTCACTGAGGATGACTCTGCATTTGCTGATTCTACCCCACTACCCTTTCCTTAGAAAGGATGTCTACCTGAGTTGCATGTTGGTCACTTTTGTATACGATTTTGTGATTTTCTCCCTTGCTGAACCATGTGTTGGCCACCATCAAGCTATTTGCCAGACAGAAGTTTTTCATTCTTTATTTGTGTTGCCCCATTTATGTAGACCAAGGAGGTCCTCATATCTTGTTTTGTCTGACCCAATATGTGCATTCATGTCACCCATTACCAACACCAATTCACGTTGCCCTGCTTTGTGTAGTAGGCTCTGCAGCTGCCTCATTATCACTACCCTGCTGTTGGGTATAATCTGAGATTATGAATAGTATCCTATCTTGGAGTCTGATTGCCATGATTCGGATACTAATTCTGATGACATCCTTCACTGTGTCCTGAAGACTCTCCCTTATCACAATTCCCACAGCATATCGAATCTGTCCTCCTCCTGAGTAGTAGTAGACTCTGGACCCCAAATCAAGTGACTTTGCTGCACTGCCCTTACATTTTGTCTCCTGAACAGAGGATGTCCATCATCCTACTTACCATCCTGTCATCCAATTCCAAGCTGCATCCTGTCATTGAGCCTACACTGAGAGTAGCAATTCTTAATTCATGTTTGACAGGTTGATTGGTTTTATGTCCATCTGTCATCCAGGCTAGGCAATGGACATTGGATGGCCAGTAGTTTATTTACCCAGGGCTGCTGTGCTTCATGGTGCACACAGATCAATTGGGGTGCATACACCCCTCCCATTGTTAGCAGGAGTCCCTGACATAGGTTGTAATAGGCTGGAGTATGCTGGGTCCTCAACCAACTTATCACCAGCAAATACCCATGCCCATTTTTTATGACAACCCAACCAAATCACCTAAATCCAATTTTTACACCACTGCATGCCTAGTCCTGACCTATGTGCAGTCTGTGATCCATACTCTCCTGTCTTGAGGATACTACACACCACAGTTGATGGTCAAAGTGGTTGGTCTATACAACTTTCCACCCTATAGGGTATTGTCTGTGCTGCTGCCTACAACTCCATTCTTGGATGAGTTTGAGATGAAAACAATGTTTTGGGGAGTAGGGCAGAACCCCATAGAGATAAAAGGAGAACATGCAACATCCATAAAGGCATTGGCTGGAGGTCAGGATGGGATCCTGTATCTTGTGCATGGGAGGTGAACACCATAGTCATTATGCCAACTGGTCTCCTCTACTATCTCACTACTTGCACCATTGTTATAAAAGTATTCAAAGGAAGTGACAAGTACAATAACAAAAAGTTTGTATAAGAAAGTCTATATAAAGGCAATTAAATTATTTCCATGTAGTTTCTCTTTTGAGACCATCAGATTTAAGTGTTCTGTATTTCAAAATGCATGCATTTTATTTCGTATTCATTTCTGTCCTATTAAATTGCCCTGTGCAGGCCTCTGAGTAGCTAGTAACAAAAGAGATGGAAATAATACACTAGAATTTATATGATATTTCATGAGAAGATGTTCTCCCAAAGGACATAATAGTTTACCTATTCTGTTATCTCTCAAGTGTTCTTATAGCCTGTTGCAATATTTTGTTTTAGTTTCACCTTATGTAAAACAGATTGCTTTGACATCATAAAGCATAAACATGTACAGAATCACAAGTATAAGAGCCACATGCCTCAAACTGAATGAAGTTAATATTAATGACAATCAAATGACAAAAAAAATGCAAAACAATGTTAGAACAACGACGACATCCACCACAATGGATGGCCCATTTTAGTAGAGATAACAATAAAGTCATAATCTTATTATGAACATAATAGCTGTGTACAAGCAGGTGGCAACAACCTGTTCTAAAAGAAATACAAGGAAAGCTACATAAACAAGAAAAATAACTGATGTTGTAATAGAACAGGTTAAGCTTTTAACTGTTTGATGTATAACCTCAAACAAGATACTGTAGGTAGTAACTGTATGTGTGTGTGTGTGGTGTGTGTGTGTGTGTGTGTGTGTGTGTATATATATATATATATATATATATATATATATATATGTATATATATATGTGTGTGTGTGTGTGTGTGTGTGTATGCTTATATATCTATGTATATTATTATTATGTTGTATCTTATTAACTACATCTTGAAAACGATTTCTGTTAGAAAGACAGTTAACTACTTTTAAAGATTGATGTTGTGACTTAAAAATTACTTTATTATAAATTTGACTAATACTATCCGTGTTTTAATGACAACTACTAAACATATCACTTGCAGTCTGTTCCTCAACCATAAAGTCCTCTCTCCTAATACAAGCCTGTTTTGCTCTTAACATTTCAGCACATGGAAGAAAGGAAAAGAGATGGCCATGATGATGATTCTTAGCATGAAAATAATCTAGTAGGTTTATGAAATAATTTAGAATGAATCTCTTCATTAGATGTTATCATTAAGATTGCATTTTAATAACCTGTTTTTTTCATATTTTCCATATAAAAACAAACCATGTTTATTCCTTTTAGATGCTGATGAAAGAAAGTACTTCTTTTCTTTCCTCTCCACACAGAAAAATTAGGTCAACAGTGTAACAGAAATATTTAATAACATGATAAGAATAAAAAAAATAATTCTGTCTTGAACAGTCCCATCATCAAATTGACATATGATAGAGCAAATGCTACACCCATTACTGTGCCCAAGTCAATGATAACTTTGACCATTAAAATAAAAAACAATAACTTTAAAGAAAATTCAGTTAATTCTATAATATAATGTGGCATAGGAGATTCAACCATAAGGCCTCTACATGTTCTTGCGTGATACTAGTGTATAAGCTCTGAACATCTGAAAAACATCCAGTATAGCTCTTAGTCCCAAGAAGGAGTATCTAACTTCACCAAAATATCAGCAAAATCTCCAATATAGAATGGAATACAAATCACTTTCTTCATCAAATAATTATTAATAATACAGCCTTTGCCACATGTAGATACTATCAAATGACAGGATGATTATGAGTATTCTTGTGGATTTTAGGATTACAGTAAATTATGGGCATTTTAGAATTGTAAGCAATAATTTGACAGTCAACACCTTTGTTCAAAATGTAGTTTGTTCAGATACCTTTTTTTACCAAGTCCTTATATTCATTCAAAAGTTTATTATAAAGGTCCATTGCAATAATGTTGTCAGTCTAAGTATCCCCTACATGAGGCATGAGCATTTTAAAATTGGTCTGATATAATAGCAATATCATATTGTGAAAATCACAATATTTTTGGTTTTATCTGCTTGTCTGGTAACAATACTACAATTATTTTTGAGTTCATTATGAACTTTCCATTCTTGATTTGTAAAATTACAATCATTTTTTTTTCAAAAATGTTTTTTGGTCCGCTCAGACCTCATTATTAGTGGCCCAGTCCCTAGTGCTGTAAGTCCATACTGGGTCTACTAGCCATTATACTACTTGGGGCTGGTCATGGATGTTAAGGGTGTACCGGGAGCTTGGTTGTTTATGCTTCTGTCAGTTTTTATTTATTTTTTGTTATTATATGCCCTACCCACTTTTTCTTTTCCCCACCTCCACACTTGTTGATTCCATCTGAGGGAATTCCCCTCCCCTCTTTGGTGCATAATTTCCCTTAGGGAGCATCACCAATGACTGTCTTTCCCCCCAGGATGGGCACAACCACCCCTTCCTTCTTCCCTGACTGTCACTCCTTCAGTTGCCTGAGCCACTAATCAAATCTGGGTCAGCTGGGCCATAGTCAGGGCTTTATCCTTCTATGTCATGTAACTGACAAATTGCAATTCAGTTTATGCTTACCTTTAATAAACTGTTTAAATACAGTTTAAAACCCAGATTTAGACATAGTAGAAGATCTTTCAACTCTTTCATTAACGAATGGTGGCATAAAAGGCACTTAGTTTTGACTGCAGTAATATTTAAATGTACATAAGTATTAATGGTATTGTCAACTCAGTTAGACAAAGAAAAAAATAACCTGAACTACAAGAATCCAATACAAAGGAGAATTGTGAATTATTTAAACTAATGTTTGTCTCTTTGCTCAAAATTCCATTAAATGTAATTTTCTGCATAATTTAAAAAAGCTTCAGTTTTAATTTGATGAAGTATCAGCAAAATAGTGGGCATACATGTTAAACCAAGTCCTAAAATACTAAAAACTGAATCAGGAAGAACATAACCTGAGTTATCAATAAAACTGTTTTGGTTATAAAAATCAATTAATCTGTGTACATTTTTTGTTCCGCTTATCCTTTATTGGTACTAGCCCCAGTACCCATCCAAGCTGAGTCTAATAGCTAGCTCCTTGTCTCCTGGATTTATTTCAATATTGCTAGGCATCTGGGGACTCAGCATACCTTTGCATCTCTCATGGAGGATTTTTAAAGTATGACCTAACTATTATTCACTTTTTCTCACGGCAGTGTGGTTCAGCTTAGGGTGGATGTGCAAGTGGTGCATTGACCCATCTCTGCAGAAGCTCAGTCAGGCCTACCTCCCACTTTACAGACTACACCTCCTCTAGCAACGTCCTCAGCCTCTGCCAAGCATCATCGCAAAGAGACACCCATGTACCACTCTCCCCAGGGGTTAGACACACCCATCCCTCCCTGCCACTACATCAGTCATCCAAACCACTAATCGAGTAGGGGTCATAAGTCAGGGCTTTTTCCCCTCTAAGGCACTGGTGTGACAGTTAATGTGTGTACTTGTGGCAAAGAAATTATAGTATCAAGTTCATTAACTTGCACAATCTAGTGATTATTGTCTACATTTTTAAATGCTAACTGATAATATTCATTGCTAGATGTGGGGTAGGTAATGTAAGAGCATGTCAGTGGATTTACAACTGTTTGAGCAAGTGTTAACCAAAAAAGAAAAAAATGTCTGAAACAACTTTTGCAAACAGTGGAGTTTTCTTTTTTTTCCATTGTTGTGCATTGGAGTAGGTATATTTATGTTTGGGCGGTATGGAGGGTGTCCCTTTCACATGGGTAAGCAGTGGGGCTTTGCCCCTCTGTAAAAATAATTTAACTCTAAGGTTCAGTAAAAGTTGTACAGAACATTTTTTGGATCCATTGGCACTCTGTCAAAGAGTTCTGTTGACACGAATCTGATAATTCTGTGACCAGCTGAGTACCAGTAAAAGGAAAGCATGTTTTGCAGACCTTGTAATTAGTTATATTAACTAATGGGGATGGATGGATGGATGTGATGGTTTGATCCTACAGAATACAAATCTTTAATTTTAGCCATTGTTATTTTGCAGTTTCAGAGAAACAGGCTTTCAGTTAATTGGTAGGTGAATAATCATACCATAAGCTAGAACTACTCTAACATTTATCAGGAAAACTGAGTAATAAAGATAAAGCAGTCAGTAGGGCAAAATAAGTTACTTTACAATGGCAATAAGTTAATTTACAATGGCTAACTGCAGAAAGAACTTGGAGATCTGAAAGTTTAACATGAGATGCAGCTCCACAGAGTACTCAGGGGTGCAGAAAGAAGTAATGGTGTCCTACATAACAATATTTGTAGACAGGAGAAGGACGAGGTAGTTCTTTATTGACTGCTCAGTCAAACTGGAGTTTTAAATGATTGGGACAGCTTACTAAATGACAGTTCTCTGGATGTGGATGAAAATTTTAGATGTCAGAATCCTGTTTGGGCAAAGCAGATTCACCATCAGTTTTCATCCCATAACTAGTGAATATATTTTAAACAGCATACCTGATAAAATCAGAACTGGCAGTGATTATGCAGCCAGTGTAGATGCAGTTTAACTGCATTATGTAAAAGATAACTTTGTGTATTAAGAAATTATATTATCGCCCTTAAGAGCAGCCCTGTAGCATGCTGTACTTCTGATCCAGTCACCCCCATCACGTCTATGCGTGCGTTGTGGATGTCTTGTCCACCATGGAATTTAAAATACAGTTTGCTTCACCTGTTCCAAGGAGTTTTGCTGCTTTGCATTATTCACCAAGTAAGGGGAGTTTTCTTATTGTGTGCTGACCGATCAAGTAAGGGGAAGTTAGTTTTGCTTGCCGTTCATTCAAGTAAGGTAGGTAGGTCTGTAATCATTCATATACAACTTTGAAGTAACTTAAAACAAATATTTGACCTAAATGATAAAATATGTATGTGGAAGAAAGGATTTTTTGATTGCCAGGGTCTTGCAACAGTTAAGTTATATTCTTGCAAAATGTTCTGGCTATATGCAAATGCACTTAATCTCTTGATATAGTCCAGCGTCATACTAGTCAATACTGATAATATAAGGTTCCCAAAAATAATTGGTAATTTATATTTTGACATATCTAACTCTGATCAATATACTGTACTTAGCTTAAAGTCAATTTGAGCATTATTTTTTTTCCATAGATAGTTTGGCTTATTATATATATATGTGGAGATTTGCATCTAAAGGATTTTATGCTAATAAATGCGTTCATGCTAGGGTCATCTGGTTTCTTATCGAAGTATGACTTACACAGATAGTTCTCAGCTATATAGTATTGTGTTGACATTGATAGAAGACAAGAAAATGTTTCATTTTTACCAGTAATAGTTATTCCTCATTTTACTATAGCACATTTTCATCTAAGCATTTTCACTGTACTCTGCTGAAGTATCATCTAAACTCTAAGGCTGGTACTTTAAATGCATTGATGGCAGCCTTCATTTTATTTTTATTTACTAACCTACTAACCCACTGACAATACAGACTTAAAAATAATTAACTGAAGCATAAATGATTAGTTGACTTGATCAGACTAAAAAGTACTTACAAAAAAGGACAGTGCATGCCAAGTCCACCAAGACATGTTCAAAATTACTTATCTGCATCTAACCACCACAACTTTTGTGTCATACTACTATACGCCCAGCTTTTGTATTTTTGGAAAGTTAAGATTATATCCTTTACTGAGACATTAGCATGCAGCATACTTCTGGCAGAATCTTAGCTACACTTACTCTTGAAGGCATACAAAAGGGCTGAGAGGTTATATGATGTAGTGATTGGTCTCTTCATTCAGGAATGTCAGTCTTAAACTTTTAACATGAATTGGAATTGAGAGGCTGTTTGCTCTGAAGCCTATTTAACAACATATCTCCTCTTTCCAGGAATGAGTCATACTATAGGATCATAGGAGGTTATTAGGGTAATGGCCCTGAGGCCCTTACAAGCCTAGCCAAGAGTTTATCTCCAAAAAGAAACCTCAGTCAGCACCAGTCGTCCCTGTCATTGAGGGACACAGGTGGAACCCCCGGGACAAATTTGTGGCTTCCCATCTACTAATCAAGGCTGAGCGTGAAGAGGGTCACTGAGGTATTCTGTTTGATGTGTATGGGAAGTCTATTCCAGAGACAAAGCAGCCTCTGGGATACAAACCTATCTCTCTAGCAGGTTTTGATGATGTCACATATTAGATTCAGGCCTTTTGAGTGGGTAATGAGTGAGGAGTTACACTTACGGATATTGAGCATCTCTAGTAGAGCAGGGTCTGAAATTGCCTTGTAGGCGAGAGACAGATCACCTCTGAGCAATGTGCATGATACCAAGTAGACTGACAGTGATTTGGGCCTGTCCGCAGAGGACAGGTGTTGGATGCCATGGATTCTCTTTGTGAGGTAATTCTGTGGCTTTTCCATTTGATGCAGATGTTTGGGGAGGTACATACCAAATGAAGCATTATACTCAATTATTGGTCTAATGAGTGAGGATTACAGGAGGTAATAACCTTTTTTTCTGAAAGCAATTCCTTTACTTATGAGATGAAACAAGTAAAAGGCTTTTTCTGACAACTGCCGCTACATGATCATCAAACATAAGATTGTTGTCAACCTGAGTTCCCAGGTCTCTCATCACAGGTTGTGTGCTTAGGGGTTGCTGTTTATGTGGTAATCAGTAGGGGCCATGTTTTGCTGAATGGTATGATACATTTTTTTGCGTTTAACTTGAGGCCATGTCTTTGGCACCAGTCATTAGTTGCTGTGAGACCCTCTTGCAGTATGTTAACATCATCTGGGAAGTCAATGACAGAGCCCAACTTACAGTCATATGCAAACTTGGTCAGCCACAGGCTTTTTGTCTTTGCCTGGATCTCTGAGAAGTAGATGCCAAACAGTAGGGGCCCCAGGACAGATCCCTGGGAAACTCCACAAGTGACAGGTCTGCTATCGGAGGTGGAGGCACCAATTTTGACCTTGATGATCCTGTTGGTGAGCTAGTTGACCACCCACATGATGAGAGAGGGATTTACGGTAAGTTGTGTAGATTTTCAAAGGTGCCCGAGTGGGGGATTTTGTCAAGGGCCTTGGCCAAGTGAAGGTAAGCTGTACATACTGACTTTTCCTCATCCACGGCCTTGGTGACAGTCTCAAAGAAGTCAACCAGGTTCAACAGGCAAGATCTGCCCTTGATGAATCCAAACTGGGTGGGGTCTATATCCTTGTTTATGAGATCCATAATAATACACTTCATGGCTTTACAGATCAGACTTGTAAAGCTAATTGGGTGATAGTTTCCAGGGTCAGTACTGGCACCACCTTTGTGCAAGGGGATGACAATGGCAGTTCTCCACTCTGCTGGAATGAAGCCTGTACTTAGGCTGTGGTTGAATAGGGTGCTCAGTGGTGAAGCTATTTCTTGCTGGAGATGGTGCTGCATCAGGTCCTATGGAAGCTATGTTCTTTGCCTTGGATAGGGCCTTTAACTCTTGATCTATGGAGATGTGAGGTGTGGGACAAGCATCTGGATGTCAAAAGGGCCTTTGGGGGGAGACAGGGGGTTGCATTTTGTGCTGAAACTATCTGCTAGCAGGTTGGCCAAGTCAACAAGACCAGTGTGAGTGATGCTGTTAAGTATTAATTTGGAACAAACCTGGGCTTTGCTATTGAGGTTCCTGATGTAACTCAAGGCGGCTTTGTGGTTACACTTTGTTTTGGAGGATAGTTTCGATTCATAATTGGCTTTGGAGGTTTTCACTAGTGATCTAATTTGCTTGTTGAGGCTAAGGAGGGAGTATTTCCAACTTGGAATTTGTTCCTTTTTAACCTTGAACAACAGTTTCTTCCTTTTGTTGTAAAGGCTGTTGATAGAGGATGTCCACCAGCCAGGTTTCTGTTTCCTTGATGAGCAGGTTTTAGTTCTGTTGGGTATGGCTGAGTTCATGCAGTTGTGCAGGTGCTTGTATACTGCACTGGCGTGCTGCTCAGCATAGTTGGGAGGCGGTCGTGTGAAGCTACTGGTACCCTCTCGTAGGAGGTTGTAGTCAGCTTTTGAGAAGTTTTTTAGGTTGATTATGACTGGGGGGGTGGTTGGTTGGGAAAGAAACTTCAAATGAGACAGACCAATGATATGATCTCACCAGGGAAGAACATACTATGGGAGTGGTGCAGCAGTCGCCCATGTTGGTAAGAACCAAGTCCAGAATGTTCTCTCTCCTTGTGGGGATGAGACGAGTTGGTCTAGTACTTTAGAACTGATGAATTCAAGGAATCGTTGGGCGAGTGCATTAGTGCAGGAATAGTTAACCCAGTCTATGGTGGGAACTCCAAGGATTTTTACTGATTTGCATTATTCATCACATAAGGGGAGTTTTCTTGGTGTGTGCTGACCGATCAAGTAAGGGAAGGTAGTACTGTGTTGTAATTTAATGAGGGTGGATGCTGCTGTCCTGAGAATGTCCTCCTTTGGAGGAGATACCTAGTAACTATGAATCTGTTATCAGTTTGCCATCCATTCCTTATTGCAATATTACTAGCTTATCATTTTTTAATGTAACACAGGCAATTTATTCTTCAAGGGCAACAGGGACTTTATTTGTAGATGAAATGAAGTTGTTTGCTAGCAGCAACTTCATTAGTTACAGATCTGTTTAATGTGGA
Organism: Protopterus annectens; assembly: GCF_019279795.1. NCBI lineage: Eukaryota > Metazoa > Chordata > Ceratodontiformes > Protopteridae > Protopterus > Protopterus annectens. Next base: position 722,680,813 of record NC_056735.1, on the reverse strand, counting down.
ATTATTTAGATGACTTTTACTTCTGCAGAGATTGTGCATATTTACTGATATTGGTGGATGAAATGAAAGAAGTTTGAGTAGACTTTTTTGATGGAAATGTTTTGAATTGGGGCAGCTTTGTCACTACTGGTTCATACATTTTATTTCATTGCTTACTGGAAAAATGTTGAAAACAAATTTAAAACACGCTGTAACAAGTATGCTGTATTATACAAGGAATATGATTTAATACAGTCAGGAAGGTGAATAAAATATGTGTGCAAGGGACCTATGATTTCAAAACAGCTCAAAAATAAACTATCTACCACTGGCCAGATGCATTTTCTTTGAATGTTGGTTTCAATGCTGTTTCAAAGGCAGAGAAGTTTTGATGCTAAGTTTGTTTTCATTTTGAGACTGTACTGCTTCATTTAGCAGGAGTCTATCAGTGTTTGTGCTATAAAATTTAAAATAAAAGTTTTAAATGAAATACAAATAATAATTGTAGAAGTAAAGCAAAAAGCAGTATGCACACTAGTGTTTATGGTAAATGGGAGAAATAGCAAAGTAATGGAAGCACAAGAATGGCTGCAGGGGGGAGGGCTGCATATGGGGGAAGCCCCATTTGACCATGATTTTGTGAAGGTGGAGTGGTGACAAACTCAAAGACAGCCCTGGGTGGCACAAACTCTAGCTATGCCTCTGCAACAGGTGTTTGCGACCTGTTTTTGTCTTCATGTGTACGACCAATGGTTTACGTCTTCATCGCCCACACAGAATTTGAATTCCAGAAGACATTTGGACTGCAGATGAATGTACAAGTGAGAGGTAGGTGTGTATGTATCTAGGTGTTTAAGAGGTGTGTGTGTGTGTGTGTGTGTGTGTGTGTGTATGTGTGTGTGTGTGTGTGTGCAAGTAAGGGAGAGGTAGGAGTGTGTCTAAGGGAGAGGTTCATACCTCGCAATTATCCAGATTTTTGCCTGATATTTTCAGTTTGTTTCTCATAAAATTGTAATTTTTTTCTGGCAAATCATTGAGGACTCATGTCAGAAAATAATGGCAGACATTTGAGCTTTAGATTTCATATCCTTCAGAAAATGTATACTAATGCAAAACTTGTCCTTCTATCCACTTTATAAGGAGGTAGGGGGATGTATGGGTGTGTCATACCTGTCAACTGTACAGATTTTCATAGAATGTCCAGATTTTGCCTTATATTTTTGGTCTGTTCCTCATAAAAATTCTGTTTTTGACAAATCACTGGGATGATCTAAGGATTAAAGTTACTAAATGACATGCATTTGAATTTCAGACTTAATATCATTCAGAAAATATATTCTAAAACAAATCCTGTTATTCTAGCAACTTTCTAAATGTGTCCCTAGTTTGGGGCGTGTGTGTATAAAAGGGAGGAAGCATACCCCACAGCTGTCCAGGTTTTTGCAGAATGTCCAGATTTTTGCCTCATATTCCTCCTAAAAAGGATTGACGTTGCTAAATAGTTTTAGACATCATATCCTTTAGAAAAATGCATACCAACACAAATCCTGTTATTCTAGCAATTTTATAAGTTCATGAAAGCAATATTTATAATCTGTCCCTGTTTATTTTAGGCTTTGTCCAGATTTCTTGCACTAAGAAATTGAGGTGTGTGTGTGTGAGAGAGAAAGAAACCGAGTGAGAGAGGGAGAGAGAGAGAAATGCCCTAGTTAGATCTAGCAGCTGGAATTTATTTTCAAGGAATTGTGAGCTTCAAGGGAGGCAAAGGTTACTGCTGCTCATACTAAGTCTGCTTAAAATGTGCAACTGTTTTGTTTAGCAAATTGTATCATTATTGTGGTATAGAATTTTAAAGCAGTGTTAGCACAGCAGGTAGCATTCTTGCATCTTGATGCAAAAGGCTGTAGGTTCTATTCCTACAGCATGTACATTTGTATTTTAAGGGGGTATGGTACTGCAGTCCTTAGTATGTCCTCCTTTGGATGAGACACCTAGTAACTATGAACCTGTTTTATAGCTTGCCACCTATTGCAATATAGCAGTTTACTATTTATTTTAATGTAACATAGGCAATTTATTCTTCAAGGGCAACAGGCACTGAATTTGTAAATGAAACACTGAAATATAAAGTTGTTTTCTAGCAGCAACCTCTTCAATGGTTTCAGATCTCTTTAATGTGGAATTATTCAGATGACTTATTTCTGCAGAGATTCTGCATATTGATTGATATTGGTGGATTGTATGACAGAAGTTTGAGTGGCCCTTTAGGGCTGAAATGTTCTGAACTGGGCAGGTTGTCATTATTGGTTCATATGATTTGTTTCATTGCTTAAAGAAAAAATGTTCAGAACTATAAAGTTAAAACACACTAACAAGTGGTGCTGTATTATACGAGGGATATAATTCAATTATATAGTATAATTAATACAGTCAGGAGGATGAATCAAAGAACTTTTGCATGGTTCTAAAAATGTGTGCAACAAGCCTATGATTTGAAAACAGCCCAAAGGTAAACTTACCCTGCCACTGGCCAGATGCATTTTCTTTGAATGTGGGTTTCAATGCTGTTTCAGTGAATGTGGGTTTCATAGGTAGATAAGTTTTAATGCTAAGTCTGTTTTCATTGTAAGACTATTGCTTTGTTTAGGTTTAGTAAATGTCTATCAGTGTTTGTGCTATAAAATTTGAAATAAAAGTTGTAAATGAAATCCAAATATCTGTAATCATTGTAGAAGTAAAGCATAAAACAGTATGGACACAAAGATTTAAACAGTGTCTATGACAAATGGGGAGAAATATCCAAGTAATGGGACACTGGAATGGCTGTGTGGGTGGAGGGGGTGGGGCTGCATGGGCAGGGCTCTGGATTTGCACCCCCCTGCAAAAAATCCTGCGGGCTCCCTTGGATGCAGCTCCACAGAGTACTCAAATTTACATGATTGAAGATCTGAGGGGTGCAGTCTGTATTTCTGATATCCATATTCAAACGCATAGTAGAGCTGAAACCTAATCTAGTTAAATGAGGAGAAAGAAGTAATGGTGTCCTACATAACAATATTTGTAGACAGGAGAAGGACGAGGTAGTTCTTTATTGACTGCTCAGTCAAACGTATCGAGTTTAAATGGATTGGGACAGCTTGGACTAAATGACAGTTCTCTGGATGTGTGATGTGGATGAAAATAAGACACCGATTTAGATGTCAGGAATCCTGTTTGGGCAAAGCAGATTCACCATCAGTTTTTCATCCCATAACTAGTGAATATATTTTAAACAGCATACCTGATAAAATCAGAACTGGCAGTGATTATGCAGCCAGTGTAGATGCAGTTTAACTGCATTATGTAAAAGATCACTTTGTGTATTACAGAAATTATATTATCACTGTGCAGGGCATGTATACTTCATGAAATATTAACTGATATTATGCTTTGTTATAAAAATATGCAAAATTCCAAATATTTATTAGACCCTCAAATATAAATTCAAAGAATATGAGTCTTACTGCAATAGTGCTAAGCCATATGAAAAGCAAAGGAAAAAAGAAAGCTGACAACTTAAATTACCTTATTCATCTTTTATCATTTGTTTACCAATAAAAGCAATTTGCGTAATGAATCAGTAAAAGATCCCATTATGACGGAAGACTGACACTGATACTGTCACTAATACTGCATATTATCAAGTAGGGTTTGAAAAGTACCTGGCATTGTTTATAGGGCAATTAGAAACAAAGGAAACAGGCACATAGGATAAATCCTTGGAACTACAAGTCTATTAATCTAAGTGAAGAAAAAGGGAAAGACATGGAGAGAATCCTGAAGTGAAGGCTTGTAGCATTTCTGGAAGACAACAATCTTCAAGACTACAGCCACAATGACTACATGGTCAGAAGGAGTAGCCAGTCAAAGATGATCCAGTTTTATGGCTGGGTTACAAGTGAACGTGACAGGAGAGTACTAGTAGTGCGTTTAACTGGACTTCAGGAAGAGTTTAAAGAGCACGTGCAAAGACACAAAATGGAATGTAACCTTGGCATTTTGTTTCCACTCAATTCATTGTTAGTTTGCAGTGCTTGCTATAGTCCTTTTTCAATGAAAAAAAAGCAATTCTAAATAAAAAAAAAAATACTTTTAAAACAGCACTAAATCACCAGTTTTGTTCTCACCCTTCCTGACATGTGACTGAGGAAGGTACATTCCTAGGTGATACAATAACACAGCGGAAAGTCTTCTTCTCTGGATCTCCTACATCCAGAAATGGAAGTGAAACTGCATGAATCTTAATAGTTTAGCAGTGTAAAAAATAACATTTTCATAACAACTACTATTCCTTGGGGTGGTGAGCAAGCATTACCCTATAAAATTATGTGTTAGTTTAGGTATTGCACAGTTTTACTAGCATCCACATGACTAGTCAAGTAAATTACACTTGTTACTGTATATTTTTCTGCATCACCTGTATGTTACTCGACATGCATATTATACTGCCATTTCTTACACTGTTCCTTTTCCACTGATGACTATTTTTTTTTTGTATTTTCTTTTGTCCCCCTTGGGATATCATTTAACCAACCCAACTCCCTAGTGCCCCACATCTATACTGGGTCTACCAGCTTATTTCCTACCCCCAAGACTTACTCTGGTATTACTGGGACCAGTTGTGGATCCTAAGTGTGTCCTGGGGACTTGGTCTTCTTTGCATCCATCCCAGGGTGAGTGTTTCTTTGTATGCCCTACCCACTCCTTTCTCCATCTCCAATGCTTGTTGATTATGTCCGAGGGCAAAACCACCCCTTAGGGACCATTATCTACAAATACCCTTCCACCTGTGATGCACACACCCATCCCTTCCAACCACTCCCTCAGTTGCCCAAACTGCTAATCTAACTTGGGTCTACTAGGATGCAGTCAGGACTTTAATCCCTTTATACCACTGGAGCGACTAGTTATATTAAAGTATTGTCAGCCTTTCTACACAAACCTCTTTATCTACCTGAATGCATTTGCATGTGTCATCAGCAAACAGGTAAAGTGTTCCTGCCATGCTTCTGTCCTGTTGCAGTTCTTAGAAATCCTTGCATCCTCCAATAATTGGTAAATAGTGGTTAGTTAGAGACATTCACTAGCCTCACCCCACCATCAGTTCTCGAAGAGTTGCGCAATGAACTCTGACATTCACTATAGCCTTATGTACTTTCATTTTATAGCACTCTTTTTCACAACCTTTTTAATGGAAAGCAGATATATCATGACCTTTATCAGCAGATTACTAAGGTAAAAATACAAAGAAAACTACAATACGATCAGTAATGCCTTCAGTACTTACACTGACTACTGTGTTCATACATGTGTTCCATATTCTCTTTCCAGATGACTGAGTGCTGTTTAATGTCCCACAAGTAATATATACTATGAATGCTAGTTTAGAATTTGGGGATCTAGAGGCTGCGTTCTGCCATTTCATCGTGCTTATGGATCCATATAGATCTGAGCCTATGTTGGGGTTGTCTACAACAGCACATCATTGCAGGAGCTGGAACTCCTCAGGACAAGTCAGAAAGATGAACTATTTTAGGGTTTTGACACTAGTAAGTCAATTTTCCCCTTTATTTGTATGTGTGCAGGATTAACTTGGCCATTGTATCTTTTTAGAAAGTATTAGTAAAATGGGTGGAGCCTGACTAATCAGATGACTATGTGTTCACAGTGCAGTCTACTGGGGAGGATTAGCCTGTCAACCAGTGGTACATTGGTTCTCTGACACATGCCTGTCATCCATATAAGGATAATGTGGGCAACATTAATGAGTGTTAATTAGCTATCAGTGAAGGGCTCCATGTAATGCCAGTGGCTCTAAGTCACTATCAGACTACTTATTTTTTTCAGTTAAGCTTTTCACATTAATAGATTGTTTGCACACCGGCACATTGCATCACTCAAGCTCAGTAAACATTATTTAGTGTCACTTGGACTTGTACATATAATTTGGAGGTGGCTCATGGTAATCAGTATGGAGAACTGCATATGCTTGATCTCCCATGCCCTTTGTTTCAATGCGCATGTTGTAAAATTTGAAGGCTGTTCATGGCAACTAGCATGGAGGTTTGCATACTTTCAGTGAATGCTGATGACCTTTGTGTTAATGTATATATTATTTATGAGCAGTATTGTAGTGTTAATCCATTACTGGTATATCCCTGCAAGGCATTCTGGGTATTTAAGTGACTGCTTTAAAATAGTTTATAGCTGTAGTTGCCATTACGTTAAACATTTGTGATTATGGGGGTATTACCAGGTCTTATCCAGCAGTGACTGACAAATCTTCTCATCTGGAATTAATGCTATGCCTCACAGAACTTTAAGACTGAGGCAGTGTGCTGCACACAGGCTGTTCTGATGTCATTATTGTTCAACTTCATTGAAAAATATCCAGTAAATTATGCAGAGACAATAATCTTCTAAACTGACTTTGTCTTATGGTGACATGTTTGGGTATATCAGCATATATACACATGATATTGGTGAATGCTAACAGTGCTTAATAGCTGAAAACCATTTAAAGTTCTGCAATATACTGGCCCAATGTAACAAATAGCAGTGTTGTAAATTGACTGCCAGCAAGCAGTAGTATTGTTGCCATTACACCTAATTGCATTGATGTGTAGGTGAACGTAGCTTATATTTTCATAGGTTCATAGGTAAGTACTAGAGTAGCTCCCCCTGCAGGCCATTTTAATCCTAGCTGATTTTCCTTTTGTGCCCGAAATAACCTATCCCAGTTGGTTATGGATTGGCCTTATCCATCTCATGGTCGATAATTATATATTATTGCTAATGAGAATAACTGGGATTGTACCGTAGATACTTTGAGGGCACCCATGCATGGACTAAAACATGTAGGAGCTGCCTGTATCCACTAGTAGTACAGGGGGTAGTCCTGGGGTAAAGTTTTTGCATTTCCATCCATAGAGCTAAGCTGTGCTTGAATATGGACAGGGATAAACTTTGTTTTATGTGGATGAGGTGTCTGTTCCTCTGTGAGATATAACTGTCCCTTCAAACTGTTCTGCTGATGTTAAAGGAGAGATTTAGATCCCCAGAATGAGTATTTCTGGCACCATTTGACTTGCTGATGTGCAGTAAATCCATTAGTAATGCATCGGGGGATGCTTTGCATGTCAGGGTGTTTTATATGGTTTGTACTATTTATGGGATGAGTGGTGCTTCAGAACTCACATGTGGGATTTGGTTGCAACAAACAAGTAGTCAAGCTCCTTGTGTACTGTTTTGTGCTTTTCTCTACTCACACTGTTATGCAATGATACAGCTGGGATACATGATCTGTGGCACTTCTCTGTTTTTCACCACTTGGGGATGAATGGTAGGAGGTGCTTGCTCCACTGCAAAATAGACTTCTTAGCTTCTCACTACAACATGCCTATGTGTGTTCAGAAAAGTAATTATATTAGGCCCCATGTTATATGCATATTTAGAGAAGTAAGTATCTCAATATTTTTAAGCCTGTTACTCTTAATTGCACCTACTGGGATCTTTAATTTATCATTCCTTTTGTAGTGATAAGTATGGCAGCTCCATGTACCTCCTATGCTAGAGATCTCCCATCAGCCAAATAAAATATGTTACTGAAGCAGCATTTTTGACAGTGTGGCACCTGTTGTCTGAGTGGTAGTAGATAACTTAATAAAGTATCAGTGCTATAAAACTATGGGGATTGAATTTAAGCCACTGGGTAGTACATCCTCTGACTCTGACTGTGTAAATTGGACAACACAGCTCATATGTGTCAGCTGTCTGACATCATGCAAAACACAAATACTTCATTATTATTTTTTTTTTTTTTGCTTTTGCTTACTTGGTTTGTCCAAACGGGTTTAAAAAAAAAAAAAACGTTTCAATGGCGGCCCAGGGAGAAATGCTCCAAAATAATACAAACAGTTTTAAACAGACATTCAGTAATATACATGAACAGACGTTAAATAACACACATTAAGAATTACACATACATTTTTAATTAGATTACATTCATACAAAAGAAGAATATAAAAGGTACTTATGCATTAGTAGATGTTGAACATTAAGCATATAATGAGGTGTATTAGTGGGTTTATCAAATAAATAACAGATGATGTGATTAGCCTTATAATCACATTAAAATTACTTGTTGTAGCTAGTTGTCTGATTTGTTCCCGGTACCTTTTTATTTTTGGTTAATTAAAGTGTGTTTTTACATTAAGAAGAGTGGCACTACAATTCTAGTGGGTGTAGAAAGGTAGCCGGGTTTGTCCAAGTTGGGAAATGCACAGGTAGCCTTAAAGTGAAGTCATTTCATTGGCCAGAGGGCTTTTTAGTTGATTTAGTCACTTTTCTTTGAGTCTATAAATTCTGCTGCTTGTTGCCCAGTGGCATTTAACAGTGCCTTTTATAGATACAGGCACCTCAGAAACCTACAAAACTTTCCCTGTAACTTTACTCAGTTTTAAGCTGCAGAAAGAGCAAGTTGTTTGCATTCTCAGGAGCACTGCCCATGACTACTGTCATACATAGTTTAGTTGCAGCTTCTACCCTCACTGTTTCCAGTTTAGCCTGCTGTACCGCCCCCCCCCTTTATAGTTCACATAAAAAAAGACAGCACACTCTCCCAAGTTCTCTGCCAGCTGCTTAGTAGATATGAGCATCCTGAGACAATATAGGAATTGTCATGTTCACTGACAACCAACTAATATGTAGAGAAATGGATATAGAATGTGAATGATGTAATTATACATTTCTCTGAAGGCAAGACTCTTACACAAAAGCACTCAAAATAATCAGGTTCTCGGTAACTTAAGCATTATACTCACTGCACATAGGACTGACCCAACACATAGATCAGCACTTGCTGAGGCACTTAAAAGCAACCTTCCTAAATCCCAAAGACCTCCTAGACATTCATCCTACAAAAAGAATCCTCAGCAACCCCAAAAGCATTTCAGCAGAACAAAATCCAACACAACACATGCAGCCAAAACCTTTGGAGCTTCAGTTACAAAGCCTATAAGGCAAGCCAACACACCACCCAATATTTTAATTATGGGAGACTCCATTGCAAGACATATGTATGTCCAACTCACCAGGCTGAATAAGGAGGAAATCACAGTCCGTTGTCTATCAGGAGTTAGGATCCACAAAATCACCGATGCATGCAAGTCTTTAGACCACAAGTACAAGTATGTCTCAGTTGTAATCCACGTAGATGTAAATAACCTGAGACTTACCTCCCTAGAATATTTGAAGAGAGAGACATTATGGAGCACTCAGGCAGTGTTCCAGGTTGGTCTGTCCTTGCATTGTGCAGCATTCTATCGTCACCAAGGATGATGCCACAGTATAAACAAAAGATTATTTACTTTAATAATTGGCTTAGTTTCTGGTGTCATTCCAAAGTGGTGCAGTATTTGTCAGCATGACAGGATGTGGTCAACAGACAACATTGCTTTGCCAAGGTCTGCATCTGTCCCCTCTAGGCTTTCAAATATTGGCTAAAACATTGTCCTTCCCTATTGTGCCTTTTTTTCTGTAATACCAAACTGACAAACCTTCCGACCTAGCAAAACCAATCCAAGGGATAAGGCATTACTGCTCAATGTCAGGAGCCTAAACAAGAAACTGCACTCCCTCCAGGCTCTCCTCATTTTTTTTTTCTCCCAATATTTTGTGCTTCTAATACCATGATGGGAATGGACCCCATTCTTAAGTCAAAGTACGAATAAAGTTCATGAAATTAGTATTGTTTCAATCTTTGATGTCAGCCAAAAGTGCTCTTTGCAGCACTCGCTATGTACCCGGTAATGACTCCTTCTGCAATTCATACAGTGTTACGTGGATTGGTAACATATCTAAATACGATCGTAGATTCTTTTTTATAAGGCCCGCTGCTCCATCCACTATTGGAACTATCTGGGTATCTTTCTTCCACATTGCTCTCATTTCTGCATGCAGATCCTGATATTTTATGACTTTGTGTCTCTCTGTACACAACACACTGTAGTCACTGGGTGTGGCAATTTCAGTGATCAATGCCACTTTTGGCTTCTTTTCATGGACCTCTATATCCAGTTTTGTAGTATCTATCTTTTGAACTGTTAGTAATGGGTGATCCCATGTGATATAAACTTCCATCATTTTCTATGATGCTTTGTGGCTCCTGTTTCCAGAGTTTTTCAGCCAGTTCAATACCATAATGTTTGCACAATCCCCAGTGCAACAGTCTTGCCACATTATTATGCCTTTCAGTATACAGTCCTTCTGCCATTAATAAGTCACAACCAGCAATGAGATGTGCGACTGTTTCCAATTCGGTTTTACAAAACCTACATTTGTCTGTTTCTCCCACATGTTCAATGGACTTTGTAAACCAGCATGTACATAGCCCACTATCCTGGGCCACCAATATTAACCCTTCATCTCTTGGTTTGAATTTGTCTCTTCTTAACCATTCCTGTGTTCATTCCTGATCAACATGAGGTTCTTCCAGAAGTTTTCAATACTTGCAACTATATTTATGCATTTTCCACATTTCTTGCCTTCTCATCTGGTCCTTCACCTTATATTCTTTCTTTTGTTATTTGGCACATTCAGTTGCTGCCTGATTTTTATCTACTTCTGGTTTGATTTCTATTCCTGCTTGATGCCGATATGCTTCTGCTAGATTAAGCACAGAAGTCATCTTAGATGTTATTCTTCTCATGTTTCAAAACTTTCACTATGTTTGGTCTTGTGAGGTCAGCAGATATGTGTGGAGTCTCATGTTTGCAGATCTGTACATGTAATCAATTTCAAGGAGGCCCATCCCTCCTTTGGAATGGGGAATATATAATCTTGGCATACACTGATTTTTATAAATCATTTGGTGAGCATGAAACATCCTTCTTGTTTTCGTATCTAATCTATCCTACACATTTTGGGGGCAGTCAGTCACTCAAAAACTGTAAGTTATGACAGGAAGAGCAAATTGGTTTATAGCTTGGATTTTGTTCCTAGATGTCAGCGCTGTTTTCAGGATTAATTTAAGTCTTCTAAAGTATTCCTTACTAAGTTTTATTTGCATTTGTTCATGTTTTATTGTTGACCCTTCATCAGTTCCCAAATATTTATACACTCCCTCTTGCTCAAGTCCTTTTGTATCATATTCTTGTCCCAAACTGATGTTTTCCTGGTGCTGCAGTTTTCCTGCTTTAAAGGTTGCTTTTGCACATTTGTCAAGGCCAAATGACATTCTTATACCATCTGAAAAAGATTTGACAACTTGCAGTTGTGCTTTCAGTTTGTCTTCTGATGAGTTGTACAGTTTCACATCATCGACAAAGAGAAGATGAGAAGTCTTTACACTTTGTAGTTTTCTAGGAGCCAAATTATTGCCATGGCCTAAGCTAAGTAAATAGCTTAATGGGTTATGGGCAAGGCAGAATAGCAATGGTGACAGAGAGTCACCTGGAATATCCCCTATGAATTTTTATCTCCTCATCTATGCAGTTACTGAGATGTGGTTTAAAATCCATGGAGAGATCCTAGCAATACAGGCTAAAATGCCTTCCACACATTCAGGCCTGCTACTGCGCAGGCAGGGTCCAAAGGTTGAGGTGTCTCAATCTATATTAGCAACAAACTCACCTCTAGACTAGTCAAATAAGATGAAACACATGAGCTTCTCCATGTCCAGATTTCCATAGGCAAAGTCCTACATCATAACATCATATTCTTGGAAGCTATAGGTCACCCTCTGTGACCCAAGTAACCCATAACTCATACTTGAACTTAATGGAAGCCTTCACCAATCAACCTGATACCATATTAACAGATGGGTACAATTACCTCACTATAAAATAGGTTGATTATATGACCCCAAAATTATAGACCCAGAGATTCCTGGACTTCATAAACAACAAACACCTTGGACCAGATAGTCCATACACCAACTAGGCATTGTAAAAATACTTGACCTGGCACTTAGAAACATGGGAGGACTCTGTACCCCACTCCCAGTGTAGTGTCCTCTGTGATTAGGTCAAACCACAAAGTTGTCTCCATAATAAAACTCAGTTCGAGAACCCTAGCTAACCCTGTAACATTTAAGAACTATTAAGAGATAACCTGTCAAACTTTCATGCCCTCCAAACCCTGAAAATATATCTGCCTATGCAGAATTGTTCACAGAAACCCTCTCCAATCATGTCAATAAATACATAGAAACAACTGTGCCTACTAGAAATAAGTCCAGAATTAACTCAAAAAACAAACCTCCCTGGTGGAATCCAAACACAAACAAGTTAAAAAAAAAAAAAGATCATAGACAACATTAGGAAATGCTAAGCCCACCATACTAAAAATACTCTCATTAATCTAAACAAACAATTAAGAGGGAAAATTAAGTCTACTAAAGCCAAATTTGAGATAAAGATAGACTTCCAGGCAAAGGACAACCATGAGGCTTTCTTTAGCTATGTCTGAAACCTCAAAGGCAACATACAGCAGTGTGCAGAACTGATTGCAAATGGAGACACCTACACAAATTCAGAAGATATAGCAAATCTCATGGATAACAAATTCAGCTCCAATTTTACCCGTTCTCTTTCCTAGCTGCCCCCCCAGGAAATACATCAAGCAACATCTTCCCATTATCTCTAGGGAGCATGTCCTAAATGTGCTCGCTACGGCTAAAAATACTGCATTGCCGGGACCCAATAACATCCTAGGATGCCTTCTAAATAGCCTGAATCATTACGTATCATGACCACTGGTCTCACTTTTTAACCATAACCTCCAGACAGGCTTTGTGCCACAGGAATGGAGAACTGCAACACTCATCACTCTGTATAAGTTCTGACCATCAATGGACCATGGAAACTACAGACCAATAAGTTTGACTAGACTCATGTGCAAAAACATGGAAAGAATCATAATGGAGATAATAAAGACATAGAAAACCTTCATACACTGGATTCAACCCAGTTTGTTTTTGTTTAGGGCAAATAATGACTACTCAGCCTGGTGGACTTCTTTGAGAAGGGCAGCAAGGCAATGCATGAGGGCAAAATGATGCATAGTGCCTATCTTGATCTGTCTAAGATATATGATACAATACTCCACTCGGGCATTGTAAACAAACTCATGGATATAGGCATGCTACATGATGGATAGCCTCCTCTCAAATAAGACCCAGGAAGTTAGATTAGGGGAGACCACCTTCACAAAGAGGCCAGTCACTAGTGGAATCCCTCAAGGCTCTGTTCTGGGCCTGCTCATTTTTTGGCATCTACTTCTAAGATGTCAGGACCAATGTCCAGAGCCTCTGGCTGACAAAAATTTAAAAGGAATTCAAATAAGGATCAGTCATAGAATCCCCCCAAAACACTAAAATCCTACAGAAAAGACTAATACAGCCAAATGACTGGTACCAAAACCATAGCTTAAAATTTAAGAAATGCAGACTAGTACCCTTTGGGAAGTCAGCCACCCTAGGAAATTACCTCACTGATAGCACAACCCTAAGAGTAGAACCAGTAGTCAGGGATTGGTGCATATGTAACCTGACTTTTGACAAAGATGTATCAAAGGTATTAAGGAAATCATTCAATATTGCTCAACATATAAGCAAGGATGTGGCATCTAGGTCCAAGGAAGGTATTGTTCCACTGTATTCAGCCCTCATCAGAACCATCATAGAATACAATGCCCCCTTCACTATGTACTTGACTAGGCACAAGCAACAACTGGAACGTCCCCAGAGGTTCCAAACAAGAAGACTACATGGTATAAACAACATGTCCTATACAGACTTCCTCAAAACCCTATCTATATACCCTGTTTCCTATAGACTGTTGGGAGGTAATCTATGCCTGTAATATAAGTTTTCCTTGGATCCCACTCTGATGGACCTTTTGTATATCCACAAAACAAATAGCATCAGAATTACTTGACTGAAAAATTTAAACTTTGTTTGGGAGTGGAACATAAATAGGACACACTGGAGGAATAGGTATATGTCTCAAAGTATTCCCTTTACTGGAACAGACTTCCCGTCTATATAAGGCAGAGCTCTCCCCTAATGCTATTCAAGAGAAACCTGGATCAGTGGAGGGAAATCAGATATACACCCTGGATCTAGCACCTATGTCTCTAATGGACATAGGTACACTGTAAATATTGCTCTAGCTTAAAATAACCTCTAAGGCACATACATTTGCAGGATATAATTGGGATGCTGGCTAGGCTTATAAAGACCCCTGTGGTCGTTAGCCTAGCATACACTTATGAACCTATTAGTGCTTAGAAGTTCAAAAATGGAAGTGAGGGAAGGAATTCGGTAGGGTAGAAATTATTAATATTATAATTAAGAGTGGGAGTGTAAAACAGGTTCAGAGGCAATTATATATATGGTTATAAGTATAAAGGTGGAGCGTGAGCAGTGTCACAATGCAATGTATATAGCTGGGAGAAGACTGGCTATGGGGCACAGGATTCTGAATGAGGAGAAATGGTTTGACAATATGGCAAGCTGAAGATAACAGTGTCATTTATCTAGGACATGTACAGGAGCAGATCCATTGATTTGCTAGGTGAAGCTCCAGTTGTGTTTTACATGAGTTTGCATTCTGAATGGGTTTCAATGGTAGCTGGATATGGTTCCATAGTTTAGCTACACTATTTGAATATAAAAAGTCACCTGCAGTATTAGATTATTTGGTTATACTGATTAGTGATTTTTCTCTACCATGTAAACATCTATTGGGAGAATAGTATTGTATTAAGTTGTCAAGGACTAGGCAATTTTCCATCTTATAGAGAAGTCTATGTATTGCGGTTAGTGGAGAAAGAGCTAGGCAATGTGGTAGTTCTAACCAGTTTAATTCTGTGAGGGCTAGGAAGTGGTGTGTTCTGTTATTATAGTTTACTGCAAATTTGGCTATTTTATTTTTGGACAGTTGTGAGACTTGAAGGTTAGTGAAAATTGGGGCAGCATAAAAGAGGGATGGGAGTAAGAAATCAGAGTCTATATGTCTTCTAGCTATGTCAGTGAGGTAGGGGTTTTATTCTGTATAATGTACCTAGTTTTTGATGATTTTTTTTAACCATGTGTGATACGTGTGTCATAGTGTTGTTGGCAGAGATGATAGTGAATAGCATTGTTTTGGTAGAGATGTGTTTTGGAGTGAAGAGCAGTAATTTATTTTTTTAAGGTTTATAAGTAAGTGTGAATTATTTATCCATGTTTCAATTGATATGAACAGTTGTTGTGTAAGGTCTTGGAGTTTAGAGATATATTTAGCAAGAGGAGATTAGAATGGAGTCATCGGTGTATTGAAATTTGGTAGCATTTTTTGTAACATTGTAAAGGTCATTGATGAATATGTTGAAAAGCATGGGTCCTACTACAGATCCTTGTGGGACACCAATACTTACTGGCAAGAAGGAGAAATCAATTTTCCATTTCAGTGCTTGTTCTCTGTTTCAGAAGTAGCTATGGAACCACTGCTATGAAGAGTCAGTGAGCTCTCTAAGGGTGACAGTTTATATAAGAATTTCTGGTGAGAGACAGCATGAAAAGCTTTTGTTAAGCCTAGGAAGATGGTGTTCATTAAGCTTCTGGAATTTCTGTGGATGTTGACAATGTTAACAAAATTCAGCAAAGTGGTTGTTTTGCTGTGATGAGAACAGAAGCCATGCTGAGTTGAAGACATAAACTAGTTATCTATTAGATAGTTGATAAGCTGCGTATGAATTCATTGTTTAATATTTTTGATAGGGGTGATAAAATGGTGATTGGCCTATATTTTGAGAGATCTGTATTGATTCCACCCTTATGCAGAAGAGTAATGAATGATTTTTTCCATAGCAAGAGGACTTTATTTTCTGTTTTCTGAGGATTACCATATGGTGACTATTGATGTAAAAAACTTATTCCTGCTCACACTCCATGACCTAGGAACGGAATGGTTTCACAAGGCCCTGATATTACATTAAAACATGCCCCACTGTGATATTCTCATCCCTGAACAATGTATGGACATGGTTTTGAGAAACAATTTTGTTTATTTTGAGATTTTTTTCAGCAGGCAGGTGGGGGTTGCTATGGGAGCCTGCCTCTTCTGTACCTTTTTTTGCTAATGTCTTCATGTGGGTCTGGGAAAACAGTTTCCTTTTCAGTAGTTGTTTTTGTCAAATATTGTTGTTAATCTCAGATCTCTGTGATATTTTTATTTTATGTAAGAGGTCTGAAAACAAATCTAAGGAATTGTTTGATTAAATTAATGGAACTGTAGACCTTCTAAAATTTATATATATATGTATAATACATTTAGGAAAAATGTTTTTTCAATGGCAGAAGTAATCTATACAAAGGGCAATTAATACATATACCATAAATTGTTGTTAATTGTTTCAAATGAGCAGCAGTTTGAAAAAAAAAAGGAAATTGCATAGTGTGTTTAGATCCAGTTGAAAAAGATATGAAAGAAGGAAGATAACTTTTAAATCAATACTGTTTGACTCCCTATCTGACATTTAAACAAACTTTCCAAAAAAGAAGAAAGGAGGCAGACACTATACCTCGCAATTGTACAGATTTCTGCAAAATGTCCAGATTTTTGCCTCACATTTTGGTCTATTTCTTATAAAATTTGTGGTTTTCTGACAAATCAGTGAGGATTGAAGTTACAAATAATGACATACATTTGAGTTTCAGATTTCCTATGCTTCAGAAAATATATGCTAATACAAGACATGTTATTCTATCACCTTTCTAAATCTGCAAGACCAATATTTAAAATCTATCCCTATTTTTAGGCCTTTACTCCCCCATTATTTTAGGCTTTGTCAAGACTTCTTGTGCTAAGGGGTTGTGAGGTATGGCAAAGAGGGTCTATATTAGAACACAGAACTTTCAAAATTTCGAGTGTTCTAATATCGACCCATTTTCAGCGAATGCTGAAAATATCAAAGAAACAGAAAAACAAATTTTTTCCTTGGGAAAGAATTTGGTTGTCCGTTTCTATTGCTTCGGTATTTTCAGTGCTGTGTTGGAAAGTTACGAGTCGGGTTCGGGTAAGTGTGCGATTGTGTGGACGTGAGGATTAGGGTGGGTTAGGTGAGTTAGGGTTAGGGCGTGGGTCAGGTAAGTGTGTGACTGTGTGGACGTGAGGGTTAGGGCGGGTAGGTGAGTTAGGGTTAGGGCGCGGATGAGGTGACTGCACGATAGTGACGGACCTTAGGGTTAGGGTTTGGGTTAAGGTAAGTGGATAGTTAGTGGCGTATGTATAGTTTAGTGTGGGGTTAGGTGTAAGAGTTTAGGTGTATGTGTGTGGATTGCTGTTTGTTTGGTGTGCTTGTGTTGTATGTATGTGTTTTGGAACAGCAAATTATTTCCCTAGGAAAATATTTGCTGTTCTGTATGTTTGAAGTTTTAAATTTTTGATTTATAGGGTTCAATATTAGAACACTCAAAATTTTGAACGTTTGGTGTTCTAATATAGACCCTGGCAAAGAGCCAGAGAGCCATGGTTTTGTCTTTTGCAAGAGGAGTAAGAAGAATAAAGAAAAGAATAACCAAGAATTGAAACTGGGGATTGAACCTTTCTTTGTCTATAAGAGAATACCACATTTGAAAGGACTTTTAAAGAGTGAGAGAGAGCACAATGTTGATAGTGCAACATCCCTTAACAACCACCCTGTAATGCGTAAATGTGGACCATGTTCCCAGTGTGGAAATATTGTGGTGAGCACGTCTCATGTTTTCCCCTACTAATCGGAATGCAAACAGTAAGATCATTAGAAGTAGAGAAAATTTCAACTGTAATACCCTTGGAATGTTTTATTTAGCCAGGTGCACTTCTTGTCCATCTTTTTACAGTGAAAAAATTGAGTGTGTGTCAATGCATATATGAATACAATTATGCCATAAAAGATGTAATTAGTCTAATGCACTATTCACGCATTTCAGTCATGCTAAATTGTGTGCTAACTTCAAGATATGTGTTTTTTTATATATATTGGAAAGGGTGTACTGCAATCATCAGACTGCAGCCGTTGGAAGGATAGGTTGGAGAGCAGAGAATTGCTTTGGCAACTTGTGCTCAATGCAGTACAACCTCCCGGCTTAAAAATCGCAGTTTCAATTAGTAGTATTTTAAGACACATAGTGTTTAAGATATAAAAACATAAAAATATAGAAGTAACAGATTTACGTCTATAAAATAAGTGTTTTACCTTGTAGGAATTTAATATTAATGTTTGATATTAAACTGATTTTGACATCAACCACTCCAGTGGTGTAGAGGGATAAAACCTTGACAATGGCTCTGCCAACCCAGGTTTGATTAGTGGCTCAGGTGACTAACAGAGCAGTAGGGAAGGCATGGACATGCCTATCCAAGATGGGATGGTGCTTGTTGATATGAGAGGGGAGTTACCCTCGGATACAATCAACGAGCATGGGAGGCAAGGGAAGAGAGTGGGTAGGTCATAAAAAAAAAATCTTCCCCAGATAGAAGCACAGATGAGCCAAGCTCTGAGAACACCTTCAGGATCCATGACTGGCCCTAGTAAAAATGGAGTAAGTTTGGGTTGGGGGGAGGTAGGAAAGTAGCTGGTAGACCTAGCATGGACATTGGGTAGTGGGGGTCTGGCTGTTAAACATAAGGTCCAAGTGGACAAAAAAATTATCTTAGCATCTATTGAAACTTTGTTCTTTCTTGACTTAGGATGTGCATGTTTTTTCATTGACTGTTTTGGATCACATAGTTTACTCAAATTATATTTATTGATTGATTTTAACAATGGTGTTACTCTGATGATGTTCTACAGTTTGTTGAATGAAAGTGCTATTATACAGTTTATATCTGTTGAGTGCTAATTTTTTACAATTAAACATGTCCATCTCCAACACCTCCATGTGTTTTTTGTTCTTCTAAAGTTAGGGTTTTATTTTTAGATATGAATCAATTTATCAGAATTGAAAGTGGATATACATTAGCTTCAGCTGCTATTTTAAGATATTTGCTAGGTAGATTGTCAGTGGCAGATATAGTAGGCTTTAATTTTTTGTGGAATTTTTTGATGGTATCTGTGGGAAATAACGAAAAACATAAAAAGCCCACTCAAAGATACTGGATGTCCCCACTCCACTAACGTTTTCATATAATATGAAGCACAGCCCAAGTAATGAAAACGGAGTTTTATTCAAGTCAAAACAATAAAATAAAATAAATCCAAGCCAATACTGATAAGCGCTTTCATCCCATGTCTACAAACTTCATCAGATAATTGAAAAACTGTACAATTACCTTTTTAAGGGCAAGTTAAAATATGTCATAATAATCAAATAGAAAGAGACACGCACCCTTAAAAACACAGCATTAAAAACATAGAAAATAGTAGAAACATGAAATGCACATATATAAAAAGCTCTAAAAGATAAAATACACATATTAGAAAGTATATATTTATATGTAGAAAAATATATATGTAGAAAAATATATATGTAAATGTAAATTATAAATTATCTCTCTATTGCTTTTAATTTTAATAAGGAGCTAATCAAGATGTTTTCATTCAGACCTGGCCAGTTGCCTGCATCTAAATGCAACTGCCAATATAGCTCCCTTTTCTCTAAGAGCAGTGACCAGGCTCCACCTCTGATTTCTGTTTTAATGTTGTCAATAACAAAAAAATGGAAAGAATGCCCTTCATTTTCAAGAAAATGCTTACATAAATCATTAATTTCCTTTTTTGTTCTAATATCGTATAAGTACTCATAGATACGATTTTTAGCTTCCTATCAGTTTTACCAATATAGTAACAACAACACTGGTTGCACATAGCACAATATATAACTTTCTCAGAACTGCAAGTTTACCCATACCTATAATCTCCATCAGATTATATTTCTGGATATTCTTCTGACTAAAGATTACCAGAATAATAAATTCCCATCTAGGATTTTCATTGTTTACACTGCATGAATGGTTTCAACTATGGATGAATTTTTAAATGAATGTGACTGTCTCAAACACATGTTATAAAGGATTATAGGACATCTTTCATTACGATTTATGCATCTAATAGCTTTGAACTAGATAAGAATTGGTCTATTTTATGTCAAGATAAGGCCATAAGACAGCACACATATATTTCCTCCACAATAGTGTTTGAAACCTAAAGAGTATTTCAATTATCTGATGAAGTTCTGTAGACATGTTTTGACTTGAATAAAACCAGGAAATAGTTGGAAGGAGAAATGTTGAATGAGATTATTTGACTGAGTAAGGACCCCAAGAGCATCATTATTTTTTTGTCTCTGTTTTCTGAGAAGTTCTGACTGGGGTTTATCTCATTTTCAGCAGATGCCCTGGGAGAAAAGCTCCACATATTAGTCACGTACATTTAAATACAACAAAAAAATGACATTATGTAAAACACATTGAGTTTATATAAAAACACAATTATATGAATATTTCTAAAACATATTATATAATATACAATAACTTATTAATGTAAGAAAATAATTTTTTTTCTTTCATGAGATACATCAGTTGAAAGTACAGAGAAGGGTAACAAAGGCAGCAAGGGGTTTCATAATAGGGCAAGTAGTTATATGAAACACTTGGTAAACTGAGGTAGAGGACTTGTATAGACCTGTATTATGTAAAAAAAAGAGAGTGATAATTTCCCATATAATAAATATTTTGTAGGAGGCGAATGTATAATAGTAGTAGTGGTGGTCTGTAGTAGAAAAATAGTGTAAATAACAGTTGTGGGAGAATATACATTGAGATTTCTTAGTGATGGAGATATAAAGTCACATGTGTAAGATTTGGGTTCAGAAAAGTTATGTTAAGGGACTGTAACGTTGATGGTGGAGTTTGGGTTGAGGTGGGGGGGGGGAGCCTGGGGTAGTGCATAATCACAACCAGTTATTTAGCAGGTGTTTCTTTAGTGATGTTTTGAAGCCATATAGTGTGTCTAACTGCCTTATTTCAGGCTGGGGGATTGGCTTCCAGATTTTTTCTACCTGGTTAAAGTGTAATGAGTCTCCTGCTTTGTTATTTATTTATCTGATTGACAGAAAAGCTGTCCTTTTTTGATTGATGCATTTTCAATAATTTTTATTCTAGAGTTTAGTTAGGTTCAACATGCTGAAGTTGTTGTTATGTGCTTTGATGTTTTAGCAGGTTGAAATTAAACACATTTTATATATATATATATATATATATATATATATATATATATATATAAACCATGGATATAAAACTTTGTGATATAAAAATGAGACCACAATAAATCAATTCAAAACTTTTGTTGCATAAGTGTGCACACCCTTAAACTAATACTTTGTCAAAGCACCTTTTAATTTAATTACAGCATTCAGTTTTCTTGGGTAGGAGTCTATCAGCATGGCACATCTTGGCTTGACATGTTGCCACTCTTCCTCCTTGCAAATGTCCTCCAAATCTGTCAGATTGTGAGGGCATCTCTGTGCACTCCTTCACTTTCAGGTCACCCCACAGATTTTCTATTGGATTTGGTCTAGCTGGCTGTGGCTGGGCCATCAAAACTTTTTTTTTTTCTTCTGGTGAAATTTTTTTTTTGATTTGGATGTATGATTGGGGGGTGGTCAGTGTGTGAAGGTGAAATTCCTCTTCATCTTCAGCTAAAGCAACCCCAAAGCATGATACTACCACCACCATGCTTTCACCTGGGATGGTGTTCTTCTGGTGATGCAAACTGATCAGACCATAACACATTTCCCCACATTTTTTTCTGAGACAATGTATTGTTTTACAAATTTTAGCCGGGCCTGGATGTTTTTCTGTGTCCATAGCCCAGACATATGGAGAATAACCAGTACTTGCCAGAAATTCCTGCAGCTAATACAGTGTTCATGTAGGTCTCTTGGCAGCCTCAATGACCATTTTTTTGTCTTGTCTTTTCATTAATTTTGGAGGGATGTCCAGTTCTTTCCAACGTCCACTGTGTCCCCATTTTTTCCCACCTTTGACTGACTCTTCACTACTATGTTACATGGTATACCCAATGCTGTGGAAATTTATTTGTACCCTTCTCCTGACTGATACCTTTCAAAAATGAGATCCCTTTGATGCTTTGTAAGCTCTATGTGAACAATGGCTTTTGCTGTAGCAGGCAACTGACTAGATGTCAGGAAAATCCTACTAGGACAGCTGAACTTTATTTGGTGTTAATCACAGTATCTTTAATTGATGGCAGGTGTGTACCCAAGATGACTGAATGCTCTAATTAAATCAAAAGGTGCTTCAACAAAGTATTATTTGAAGGGTGTGCACACTTATGCAACCAGCTTTTGTACATTTTTTTATTTTTTTATATTTTTCCCCTAACAGATTTGTTTGATTTTCAATTGAATTGTACAGGTTATAGGTCACATTAAAGGTGGGAAAAGATTTGTACTTATTTATTATTGTCTCATTTTTTATATCATGAAAACCTGGCATTTTAACAGGAGTGTGTATACTTTTTATATCCACTGTACATACATACATTATGTTGATATTTATTAATAGCCTTTTTTTTAATTGCTTCTACCAATATGGTGTGGTTGTTTCACGGTGAAGTTTGATTTGTGAAAACTGTGCTGCATGTTAAGTGACAAACGTATGGCAGACTAAAAAAGGAAAAAGTAGTGGTGCTTTGACTAGTATATCAGCTCTGCAAGAAAACCTGCCACAAGCACTCAATCACTTTCTCATGGCCTCAGGAGGTATTAGTGCACCATCTAGCTTAATACACATCCTTCAAGAGCTACAAAAAATTAATGCATCATTTACATCCTATATGCAAAAAATGGAGAGTAAGTTTATTGATATAGAGTCCTCACTTAATGGACAGTCAGATCGCGTACAGGAGGTAGATGCAGACCTTGTGGTGTTATGCTCCATATGTAGTCTGCTGAAGCTTGGTTAGAGCAAGTAGAAGTTAATTAGTTGACATGTAAACTCACAAGGGTTTGAATAACTTTAGATTCACAAGTATCCCTGAATGGGAGGAAGAAGCTGACTTTATTAATTATAGGAGAAGATAACTAGCTACCTGGGTGGAGATTCTGTTAGACTGGATTCCGATCAAATGAGCATTTTGGGTCTTTATATCCCAACACCTTTGGGCGCAGATGCCAAGGCTAATATTGGTTATATTTGACTCCTACAGTTTAAAGGATAGGGCACTGACTTTCTTATGATTTCTCAGTAACATTATCAGGTTAGGAGACCTTAGAATTTTATACGATTATGACTATTCAGTCAACATTAGAATGAAGCAGATTGTCTTTCAGCCTACTACAAAAGCTATGCAAGCAGTCTTGATGACACTTTGGGCTCTCCTACCCGGAAAGTTTAAGAGTTCATTTACCAGGGGCATCATTACTTTTCTCTATGCCAGCGGATGCAAAGAAATGCCTGGGAAAGTCATCCTCTGAAACCCTTCAACAGGAAATAAGTCAGGATGACACTGAAGGCAGGTAAAAAGTAGAGACGTGGACTCATTCGGTATTTACAAAGAAAACTGTGGACTAACAGAGATCTTACGTATGGCTGATCTAAGCTGAAATAACAACAGCCACGGACTCAGACTTAATGGTACCCAGATGGGATAAGAGGCATAATAGCTGATTATGGTATATTTAACCAACTGTGTAAATTTCTTTCAACCATCTCCTGCCCATGTTATTGCACTGATTGATATGCCATAATACTTGCAAAGCTTGCACCAGCCATTTGGAATCAAACTCCTGCAAAATTAAGACAAGAAAACACATTAGATCTATTTGAAAGAAAATTAAAAGACAGTTTCTGAAAAAATTCTGCCTGTTTTTGCTGCAGAGGAAAGGAATGACAAATGCACCTTACGACTCATGCAGTTGTGCAGTCAATTGTAATAATTTCTGACAATGCATTACATATTTTAACCGTGGAATCTCTTAAAGTTTACTGACATACTGTAATCTAGTGATTTTCAACCTTTTATTGTAAAAACTTATTACAAATATTATACACAAATTTCAAACATTTATTTTGCAAGTACTAAGTGCTTCATTGTAAATTGTAAGCATGCGCTATCCTAGCATGAACTTTTGTCAGTTTATATTGTTACCATGTAATCTGTCAATAAACTCTTATCTTTTTACTTTTGTTGCCATATTTGCCTGGTTCATGGTTGTTGAAAAGGGTCTGTTTGACTATTCTACCTACCTGATTATCAAATGTATTAAATAAATAAAATACATACATCTGCTAACTACTAACTGGTTACATTCATATGCTGAAAAGGTAAAATGCTATCTTGTGGGTGGCGCAATACTTGTTTAACTTCATACCTCACTTGTCAGATCTAAAAGTACCACTGGGAAAGCAACTTTAAGCAATTTTTGCAGGATACAGTCTGGAGTTAATTAGAAAAATAGGGTAAAAGATGTCATCTATTAAAGATATTAGTAACTGCTGCAGCTACATTTAAATTTAAGCTATAATGCTTCACGTGGATTCAGTCCACAAATGGCTAGGAGCAGTACTACTGCAAGAGGGAAGACCTGTTTTCTATATGTCAGGAGCTATGATAGAAACTCAAAGTATATATGCACAGCCATAGTTTTTGGCTATTAGAAATTCCATGATTATATGTATGGGAACCATATTAAAGTAGAAACAGATTATTAATGTTAGCTGAGTGTCTTCAAAAAATGTAAAGCTCCTTTAGGATTGCAAGGTATGTTGTTAATGCTTCAAAAATATGTAGAAATGCAGTATAAACAAGGCAAACCAGTGCACATTGTTGATATGGTATATAGAAATTATCTGAATGAGTGAAAAAGATTTGCTTGAAGACCTGGACATTTTGCTAGCTGCAAAACAAATTCCAGTAATGTCTCTAAAACTTTAAGAACTGAACACAGCTACAACAGATACTTGCTTGAATATGCATTTAGGTTAGTTATATAATCTAGACCATTTATATCCATTGTGCCAGTAATGTTGTGCCTTCAAAGAATAGTCTTATATTAAAGGTAAACAACTCTTAATTCCTTTGCAATTGAGAAACCAAATTAGAGAATTAATGTGTCTTCCTTGGGAAATCCTAAGTGCATAGAATGAGATAAAGATGTAATGCCAGCTAAGGATATATATTCAAGCATCTGCTCCAGAGATTATGCGTAACAACTAAACCAGCAAATAATTTTAACACTCAGATTTGAGAAAAGGTCCCTACTCTGCAAATTTCTGAGTTGGCCAGCCATGTTCCTTTCTCTGTAAATGTATAAATGCCTAAAGATCTGATGTTGTCTCTTATGTCCGTTCCTCTTTGGATCTGACCTTAGATCCGTCTTTAGCTAATCAAGACTTTGGATCCCAAATTCAGGTTCCTCCCCTTACCCATAACCCCCTGCAAAGCCTAACATTACCTCAGATCTCGCTCACCACCATCGTTTGAGACAGACACAGATTTCCTTGCTAACGCATTAATGAAGTTTAGTAAGACTTTTTTTTATTCAGTCTCTTTTTCCTCTTTCATAGGCAGTTATCAACACCAGTAAACCCTGTGGTAGCTGCCATTCACAGCACGTTATCTTATTTTGATATTTCGTAACATGCTTGCCAAACCTTTTAAAGCTAGAACAGCAGTCATGTGTGCTTAATAAGCAAGGTGGGTAATGAGAACTCTTAGGATGAAAACTCCTATGCACTGACACCACTATTTCCCCTTTAAAATTCTAAGACGTCTCTGATTGTAGAACATTGCTTTGTTAAGTAGTAGGCTTCACAATTTCATTAAATGTTTAACCACTGACATAGTGCCCTTGACTTAGGTAAATCCCGCTGATGGGCATTATATCTCCACTATAGAACAGTCATCATAGTTGGCTTTAGGCACCCACAATACCTGTGGCTGCAAGGTACCTTTAATCACCCTTGACTGTGTGGGAGCCCCACAAAAGTTGCTGCTGATTGGGGAAATGAGAAGAAGAAAGATCATTAGTTTCCATATTACCCGTTTTTTTCTAAAACAGGATTGTGATATGACCCTGTTAGGATAATCAGATGGTAATCAGTAAATTATCATGAGCTAGGTAAGAGCTAGAGATTAGCAGCCCATAATGAATGATCGCAGTGCTTAAGTAGGATTTTAGGAACAGCAGATGTTCCTCATCTTCAAAGATGTTTTTCCTTTCAGTGAGTTTTATAAATACTGTCAGGACACCAGATACTATAAAGGTCAATTTCTTTATTTAAGAATTCTGGGCAAAGACTATAATAATGGTAGAATAAAGGTTCATACTCAGGAACACTTAAAATATAACTCTAATTCATTTAAAAACTTAACTAAATGACATGTTTTGCATCACACAAGTAACCAAGCCCAACAGTGAAAAGTGACACTGCAAGAAGTAAAAACGCTGCTCCAAAGCCACAAAACAGTATTTTAATAAACAAATGTAAGCGCTTTTGTTTCCAGTGCTACAGAAACATCATCCGACAAACAGATACACTAAGTCACATCCTTTAAATACCATAAAAACATCATTTCCTTATGGGATTAACCTCACTTCATTGAGGGGGTGGGGCCCAAGTTATCGATATGTACTCATTAAACCCAGGTATTTATTTATTACAGGACACGATTAAAAAACACTAGGCAACAGTTTTTGGATCATTGGGACTTTTGGGTAGGTTGGGCCCAGAACCCAAATATGTTTATAAAAATAAAAACTTTAAGGGCATTTTTGAAACCAACAAGCAACAAATGAATGGCCACACCAATGGGTCTGGAATGAAAAAATGTAGGCCCTGCCAACAATGCAGGTATAGCCTGGAAGTTAGTAGTTTCCTTGTTCAAGGTTGCCCAGTCTTGCTTACTGTTAAAGGTAAATATGATTGTAACACCAAGGGGGTTGTTTATATCAGTTTTTGTGCCACTTGTTCTGCTTTTTATATTGGCAAAACTAACGGCCTCTTACGTATGAGAATTTATCAGCATCTTTATGCTATTAAGAGAAAAACACAAGTAATGTACTTTATAAACATTCCACCATGTGTCCTGGTTTTAATAAATTTGTATTTGTTATTTTGGAAAAGGTGGGTGTACTAGACAGATGGGGGTGACTGGGAGGCCTTAGTGGAGAAAAGGGAACTGTACTGGCAAGTTCTCTTAAATGCCACTGTTCCCCCAGGACTTAATGAGTACATATCAATCAAATCTATTTTAAAGTTGAAAGCAGGTATTTGATTTTTATTATGAAATGATATGCTTTTTTTTAGTATACAAAGCAACTAATGCAATTTTATTATTGGCATTAATGTCTATGTTTGTATATGTTTTTTAGCTTTTAGTATTCAAAATGCACTAGGATTTTATGAAGGTAACACACTGTTTTGTATCTTGCATTTTGGTGCCGCCTTTCTTAGAAAGTGAGATGTTGCATAAGATGTTGTATAACATGCCTTCCACTTGGGCCCCACCCCCTCAAGGAAGTGAGGTTAATCCCCTTAAGGAAGTGATGTGTTTATGATATTTAAAGGATGTGAGGTAGTGTATCTGTTTGTCTGATGATGTTTCTGTAACATTGGAAATGGAAAGCGCTTGCATTTGTTTATTAAAATACCGTTTTGTGGCTTTGGAGCAATGTTTTGCATGACAATTCATGTTTTGGATAATGAGAAATATGAAACTCTAATTTCTGACCTTATTCACTGTCTGTAATCCCAAACGATTTACTAGTAAATCAAACTTTTTATGAGGGACAGGGGAAAAATATGAGTCAAAATCAGAGATGTTTTGTGAAATCAGAGACAGTGTTAGGTATATATTATTCCTAAAGAATGCTAAACTATAGGCCGTGTTCTGCTATGATAGTACTAGTGTCACACAAGGTATTACTATTTGCTGAAAATTAAGACTAGTTTTGATCTGGCATATGCTTGTGAATGGGGCTTTGCAGTGAAAGATTAAGATGGCTATAATTTCTTTCACTTTCTATCACAAACATCATCTGCACTGCCATTATTCTTGTGTGTGGGGAGGGAGGGGTGGGTCATGGTTGCAGTATATTTAAGAGTAACAAATTGGCCATAATTTCTTTCAATTACCGTAACACCCACAGACTTTAAACATGATACGTACCTATCTTTGGTGGTTTGTCGGGAAGAAGATGTTTGTGAAAGTAGCTGCTCATTGTCACAGTGGCATAGTGAGCTGAATTGCCATTTTATGGTGCTTTGCTTTGGCTGAGTTCTTGGCTATAGCTTTTTATCTGTGTCTCTGTTGTCTGCATGCCCGCCATGTCTCTGTGTACATCTATCCATGCACTTTGGTTTTCTCCAACACCTCAAAGACATGTAGTAGATGAACTGACATTTCTTCAACTTGCCTGAAGGTGAGCATGCAGTGTGTGTGTGTGTGTGTGTGTGTGTGTGTGTGTGTGTGTGTGTGTGTGTGTGTGTGTGTGTGTACAATATCATCGTTTTATATCTGCACACAAACACACACACACACACACACACACACACACACACACACACACACACACACACACACACACACACACACACACACAAATAATGTTGGGCACATGCATAACATTTCTGGGCATCAATAAAAATGCAGTTAACAAGTAATTGTCTTTCATAAAAAAGGCTTAAATACATCACCATCACAGAATATTTAGACCTTTAGAGCTTCTAGGGATCTGGTGGCCCCTACATCCTAGACTGTTTAAATTAATTTTGACATGGTCTTAGTGGGTGGCTTCTGCCCTCAACTATACCCATTCTAAAACAAGCTCTACTCAGAGGTGTGTATAGAAGGTTGTTGTGACTTGTGTGAGGAGATGGGGATGGTGTGTCCATTATTTCTTTAATTTGCCTCACAGTCAAACCTCAGATTTATGCATAGAAGGTCATTATAGCTTGTGTTGAAAATGCATACTGTGTAATGATTTTTTTTTTGTTACATTTCTCACATACCTCAGTGGTGTACAAACAAGGTTGCTATGTATACTGTCTAGGTGCAACAAGCTAGAATACATTAATATGTTCATTAATTTTCCCATTTTCCCCACAATCAGAAATCCGTTACGTATACTGCCTTTGGTGGGGGGTAAGAGTAATGATGCATGCTATGTATATTTCACTTATAATACAGGATTGTGGCCATTTGAAGCTCTGCTTTCATCCCAGTCTAACACCAGAAGGATGCACAGACAGTGACTATTTATTTATTTATTTATTTTTTGTGGGAGTGTTTAGAAGACAAATTATATTTCCAGACAGGATTTATATATTTTTCTCAAACATTTTTTTTTTAGTTTATTACGAACAACCTTTTTGTCAGCTTTGAATATTAAACTTTCTGCACAACTTATGTCTTCTTTGAAATAAAAACAATAAGATTGAAATCCTTTTCCTACTCATGTTTTTTTTTTCATGCCACCACTGGATGAAAAGGTTGGGGAAATGCCCTGAAGTGTACTTCAGAGTATCTATAAACTTATGGCTTCTGGGGTCTTTGTGCCCACAAACTCTTAGCTTAATTGAGATATTTCCTATGCAGCTCTTCCTATGCTGTCTTCAACAGGCAAGGTGTGTCGAAAAGATAAAAGGAAAAGTAAAGTTGAGCAGCAACACTGAATTTCTTTCAGAATTTTTAATCAAGTCATCACTGGATGAAAAAGCTGTGTAAAAAAAAACAAACAAACAAAAAACAACTTTAAAATGCACTTCAGAACATATAGAAAGACATAGTGTCTTGTAAAATCTGAAGAGTAAGGTAAATGTGAGAAAATGAAGAAAAAAGTAATGTGCATGGATTGGGCTGCCCGAGATAAGGGGGAAACAAGGGGAGTGGATAAAACAGTAGGCAGAGGAGGGCAAAATGAAGCTCTTTGCCAAGGATAGCGTTTTACCTCAATAAACACCAGTCACTGTGAATGTCCAGTTCTGAGATATGTCAACATAGTTCACTATACAGGCCTGTCCTAATGTAAGAGCATTGTAGCGACAGTTCAGTCAGTGCATACTATTCCTACAACTCTGCAGCATGGAATAAAAGGTTGCTTAGGAAGGGTGGCAGTGACAGGGTGATACTTAGACTGGAAGTGTCCAGAGGCCCCCAACCTGATACTTGTTGGGGCAACCAGAAGACTAACACCAACCCTGTCAACTTTTTATCCTCTAACTTTTATTTTACCTCCCCTGTTATAACTGTAATTTCAAGATTTCTAAATTTCAAATACTTTGTATGAAGTTTCACTTTCAATTCCCTTGTGCCTTGGTGCCATCTTGCTATAAAAAAAGCTTTAGTTATATCTTTTAAAACTTTTTTATAGATTCTACTTGTCTTTCATGAACTGTGGCTATATTCTGTGACACTCTTCAATGAATGTCTAACAAACCTTCTGATTTAAAAAAAATGTGTGACCTGTGGCCACAAGATACCGAACTTGGATGTGCACTCTAAGCTTGTTTACTGCCTTGGAGCTTCACGCTTGGATGAACAGTGTGATATATGCTCAGCCTTTGTTACCCAGGCAGTAGTAGAGATGCAAAATAAATAAATTCTTAAGGGATGTCTCCCTGTCCCTATGGGCGAAACATTTAAATCTCAATGTACTGGAGCTTCCCCTTCATCAAAAAAGGCTGCAGCCAAATCCAAAGGAGACATAACCTCTAAGGAGAAGAGTAAGGAGTTTAGGAAATGCTCCCCAGATTTCTCCTCATCTTTTCTAGCTTTCCCAGCTCCATCTCTTAAATCATCCAAGACTTGGATCTGACTGTCTTCTCTAAGCCGACCCTGCTCAGATCCAAGACTGACCATCTCCTGGAGTCTTGTTTTTTGCTGTAACTAGTTTCTTCTTTGGCTCCAATCTCCTTTTCTACAAGACAGGATTAGCCGTTGCTCATCCAGACCTCCTTCCACTGCTTCTTCCCTGCAGTCAGTTTGGTCAACCAGGAGCCTTTCTGAAGCTGCTGTGGACCGCATGGTGAGGAAACTTCACAGGATCCAGATTCAGTTGGAGTCCCTCCTGGCTCCAGCCCCTGCTGGACCTGGATGCTAGGTTCCCTCTCCTCATTCAGTAGTAACTCTTATACCAATCTGTTTTTCAGACTTAGGAGTTATAGATCTGAGTATTTCATAGAGTTTATCTGCTCCTAACCTGAAAATCTGGCTATCTTCTTCTCTGACCCATACGTCTCTGATATCATCAGAGCTGGAAGGATCCCTGAGCTGAAGCTTTGGTACCAGATCCAGGGGGAACAGATTCAACTCCAAGGGTTTTGAAGCCATCCCTACTACTTGGAGCTTTGGCACTGGATAGCTTGATGCCAATATTAGCCTCAGATCCGAGCTGGGTGGAGTTCAGTGGGTTGCCTTGTGAGGTAGCTTCAGCTCCTATTATTCAGATCTCTGGATCAAACTCAGTGTCAGCATTTTAGATACAGACTACTCTTCCCAGCTCGGTTTCACCTGTCTTCCAGAGAATGTCCCTGGGTCCTGATCCCTCTCAATTGTTGCACATGGGACAGCCAGACCCAACAAGCCTTGAGTCAGTCCCCATACGGAACTTGCAAGTTTCTTCAGAGTTTTGTCTGGAACACCCCAGGACACAGATTTTGATGATGGAGAGGGATCCTCCTGATCCTCCAATGAGGATGTCTTGTTCAGCAAAATTGTCAAACTACTTAGACAGAAGGGTTGGTGGTCCTCTGATACCCCCTTCAAAGAAAAGCCAGTGTTCCTCAAGGCCTTCAAATCCAGGTCAGCTACATCTTCGATGGTTCCTCCACCAGATAAGATGGTGAACTTCATTTCCAAGTGGGCTCGGAAGAAGCCAGATGTGGCTGAACCAATTTCTTGTAAGTCAGATAAATACTTGGTCTCCTCAAAAGAATAGCAACATTGAAGCAAGGGGCCTACCATGTATTCCATAGTAGTGGTAGTGGCCAACAAGAAAGAGCTCACAGAGGAAAGCTCTTCTGTCCATCACGCTAACAGTGAGTCTAGGGCACTGGACAGGTTTGGGAAGCAGACAAATGCTTCAGCTACCTTCACTTTGAGGATGCTAAACTATTTGGCACATGTTACTGGATTTCAGAGATATATGACTAAGGAAATCTCCAAGTCCCTCTCTGGGTCTACCTCTGCAGAATACAAGAAAAACTTGGGTTGTCAATTAGCCACCCTGCAATCATTGTCAAATGTCTCAATGCGTCTTATCTCTAAAGCTAGCAAAGGTGCTTTGAGAGCAGCAGGCATGGGCATTACCATTAGGAGACATGCCTGACTGCCCTTGTATGATTCCATGTAGCACTTCAAGACATTCTTTATTAATGACCCATTTAATGATTCAACACTCTTTAGGCTCAAAGTTAAAGACAGAGTAACCAGGAGTGAGCAAGACTGAAAGTCCCATTCTGCAGTCTGAATAAAAGTCAAAGTCAAAGTAAACTTTATTGTCATTCAGAAATCACACACGTGCAAAAACTGAACGAAATTCTGTATCTTCAGACTCAATGTGCAGACAGCATATAGACTATTTTCACAGACATTTACACATGTAACACCTGGCTATTACATCACAGACACGCAAGTAGACAGACTAATATTGTACATAATTAGAAACACATTTTTAACACTTTTTGAAACTGAACACTTACTTGCATGAGACTAGTATTGCACAGGTACTTGGTTAAGACATTGCATTGATCCTTGATTTCTCTAGGAACCAGATGGGGGAAAAATATGGTTCTTGTAATCCCAAGGGTTCTCTCCTGACATTTCTTTAGACATACCCCCCCCCCGAGGTCTAGGGAGAATTCTAATAATGAATGTTGTCCATGAGACAGAGGTGGACCACAGAATCAAGGTTTCAGAGGTCACTTCACTGAGAGGCCTTATCATGGCTTCCGAAGTGTTGCCCAGTTGCCATTCTCTGGAAGCAGTTGGGGGTGTAGAACTGTCCCTGTACCCCAAAACCTGTATGTCCATCACAAATGACAGATGGGTGTGGAGGATAATAACCAGATTTTATTACATTCCCTTTTTGTCCTTTACCCAAATTCAAAAAAGTTACCAAATGTTCCACCCGCTCAGAGATCAGCAGCACTCAAGGAAGTGCAAAAGCTGCTGAATAAGTGAGCCATTCAAAAGGTCCCAATATACCAACTAGGATCCAAAACTTACTCAAGATTCTTTTTGGTGCAAAAAAGACCGGGAACCTCAGGCCAATCTTGGACCTCAGCCACTTCAATCAATATGTCAAACAATCAGAGTTCTGGATGGTCATGGTTCAAATCATTCTCCCACTTATGAGATTGTGACAGTGAACAGTTGGACATACTTCACAGACCTTCATGATGCATACTACCATATCAAGCTGGACAGGCAATCCATAAGGTTTATCCACTTCTATTTGGGAGCCATTTATTTCCAGTTTGGAGCCCTGCCCTTTGGCCTCACCACAGAACCCCTTGGTGTTCAATAAATGCATGGCAGTGGTAGCAGTGTACCTCAGGCTGTAAGGGTTCTGGGTATTTCTGTATCAGCACAACTGTCTCATTTTACCCCTACCAGGAGTCTGCTTAGCTAAGCAAGAGACATCTTGCTCCAAATTTGTTAATCTCTGGGCATCACAGTCAATCCAGACAAGTTACAATTTCGCCCTGTACAAGTAATAGAGTTCATAGGAGCATACTTGGGCACAATTCATAGTCATGCTCAGATTGCCCTTTCATCCCAACAACCAATGGCAAGAATTGTCCTTCATTTACTGGGTTCGATGGCAATCCCCAACAAATTAGTCCCTCTCACTAGATATCACATGAGAGTACTACAGTGGTCCCTAGCAGTACAGTAGTCTATCTTCAGACAACCAATGTTTTTCCCAGTACATCTTATGAACATTTGCAGGATTCACATCCTCTGATGAATCAAATCCTCTAGGGGATTGCAAGGTTACCCATTTGTCTTTGCCTAGCCTGAAGCCACTGTGACCATGGCTGCTTTCCTGTTGGGGAGGGCTCTATAGGGAAAAGACAGTCCAAGGCACATGTTCCCCTTCTGAGGCCAATCTTCATATCAACATTCTAGAGATGTGGAAAGTTCTTCTAGCCTTCAAGCCTTTCAGACTCCCTCCCACAAGGACTGATATGTATCCAGACAGACAATATCTCAGTAGTCTGGTACATCAGCAAGCAAGGAGGAACCTGATCTTATCCGTTATGTCAAGAAGTGGTTTACTATCATTTTGTTGAATGACACTTATGTGGATTTCACAATCGCGTAATCACATGGCGACTGATAAAAACAGTGAACACAATCTTCCGAATTCATATAAGCAAAAGCATGGAAGTGAGTGGTTCTTGCAAAAGCACCATTTGCTTTAATGGTGATTTTAAAGCAAAATTTGAACTGGTTTAAATGTCAAACGTCATTTTTACCATATTCAACATATGGTAAAAACAGCATTCACATTTTCAGCCATTTGAATCAATGAAATGACTCAAAAACATTGTGTCTTTCAACAAAATGATAGTAAACCCAAGAAGCTATGAGGGTTTGACAATGGGCAATATCTTCCAATCACTTTCTTGGACCAATGCACATTCTGGGGAAGTCCAGTGTTCTAGTAGACAGCTTAAGCAGATCCATCTTCCTGCCTAATGAGTGGTCTCTCAATCAAAATGTGGTGGACCAGATTTTTTGCCTCTGGGGCCAACTGTGCTGCAATCTTTTTGCTTTTCCTCAAAATAGCAATGCAGCAGGTTCTTTTCCCTGATCCCCCAGGAGGGGGAGTCACTGAAGGATGCTCTGATCCACACTTGGCCCCCTACACCTTTCCTCAGACTCCTTTCATCCCAAACTTTCTTCAGAAAGCATGAGAGCAGAAGTTCACAGTGATCCTTATTGCCTCCTTTTGGCCTCAGCAAGTTTAATTCTCCTACTGTGGCCTCATCTGAAACACCCTCCGTGGATGCTGGATCCCAGGCTGGATCTCATTTCTCACCCTTCTGGCTTGCCTCTTCCAGACATTCAAGCCCACAAGTTAAATGCTTGGTTTTCCCCACTTCCAATGATGGCTAGTCAGTCCAGGCTTTCTTCCCAAGTTATCCATATTCGTATTTACTCCCAGAGAACACCTACCATAAAGATATACAAAAGCAAATGGAAAAGATTTTTTATTTGGCCAATAAAAAGAAATTTAGACTTTTTTCAACACCTCTCCCAATGGTCTTAGACTTTCTAGCCTGTCTCTCTTAGAATGGTGCCAGGTATTCCACTGTCAAAGTCCAGTTATCAGGTATTTCCAATTTCCACACTGGAGAAAATCAGTCCCACATTATTTCTTTCACGTTATCTAAATATTTCTGAGGGGTTTCTTTCTTCTCAGCTCCCACCCCTTAGAGATCCTGCTCCTCTTTGGGATATTGCTATTCTTCTTCAAACATTGACTCAACTACCATTTGAATCTGCAACCAAGGTGGACTTCCAGTTCCTTACACGGAAAATATTGTTTTTGGTAGTAGTTACTTCTGCTAAGAGGGTATCATAATTCCGTGCCCTTTAATGTAAACCTTAGTACATAATTTTTCATAGGGACAGCAGTTTTATTTCCAAAAATTTCTAACAAAGGAGACTACATACTACATTTATTGGATGTTCATTGTCAGCTTCAATTTAATTCACCATATGCAATCATTTAGAAAGTCTGATCAACTTTTTATTTCCTTTTCAGCAAATAAACTGGGTCATGGAGTTTCCGAAAATCACCTAACCCAGGTGGTTGTCTACTTGCCTAACTCATGAATACAAACAAAAATGCTTGGCTTTAACTAAACCTGTCAAAGCTCACTCTGCTAAGTCTGTGGCAAATATAGCTATTCTTTTTCAGTGCATCTATTGATGAAATTTGTGCTGCATCCATGTGGTCTAATGTTCACACCTTCATATCCCATTATAAATTAGATTTCCTTTCTAGAAGCAGGGCAGCCTTTGGTTCAGGCATCATCTGGAATATCCGTCCATGAATCCACCCAAGGTTTACATTAGCTGGGGAATTTGTCCCATCTGTTGAGGAACAGATGGAAGAGACAACATCAGATACAAAAGCTGTGTACTTACTATAATTTAAAATATGTGTTGTCTGCTTCCATCCTTCCTCAACTTTCCTTTTACCTATCCTGATTATGGAACCCATTGTTCTGTTATCCTGTTTTGACTGGGTTGATCTCCTCTAAAGTCCCCTCAAATACATTTTTCATTCCATTTCAGTTTCTGAGCATTTGTAGTCTGCTGAATAATCTTTTATATCTTAGATCTTATTGTTGTCCATTGCAAGATGCTACATTTTTTCCCCTTGAGCAAACTCGATCTGATGTAATATTGGGCTTTGAAGGGGAGCTATAGGTAAGGGGAGCAGCCTAAGCTTGGGATCCAAAGTCTTGAGTGGCTGAAGACAGATCCGAGGTCAGATCTGAAAATCCATCCATTGAGGAAGGACAGAAGCTGACAACACCGATCTATTATTATGGTAAGTACATAACTTTCATTTTCCACACTGTTGTCTGTTTTCCATCTACATTTCTGAAGATATTTATGCCTAATAATTTAAACCATATAGTAATACATTGATTTTACACTAATGTGTTATCTATAATCAACAATAATACTGTACCTACAATTTCATCATGTTATCCTAAGGCTAGTATGAATGCATTATCACTGCCATTGGCCTACACCACAGCTGAAAAGAATCCTTTGGCCAGTCCACCTACCCAGTCAATAAGAAAACAAATAAATAAATAAATAAATGTAGTGGTCTAAAATGACAGTGTATGTGGACAGATGGGGTTGTTTAGCTTTTTGTATGCACAGAAACCAAAATCATAGACATATTTATACCTCATGAAATTCCATCATTAGCAAATGGATGAGTGTCAGCAACCTGAGTCCCTGTCAATTATCATAGGTTCATAGGTTCATAGGCAGGTACTAGGCTATCTGCCCGAGGGCATTTATAAGCCTAGCCAGAGTGTGTCGGCTTTCGCTGCCCCATTGATGAACTAACTGAGCCTCTGTCAAGCAGAGCCAATGAAGTGATCCCAGGGGTGTATTTTCTGTAAAGGTATAAGTCCTGTCATTCAAGCTAATAAACTGCCCTGCAAATGCTGCCTTTGCTCAGGACAAGCTCATATAACTAATGTGAAGCCATTTGTCTTGTTCTGTGAAATACTTTGTACATATTGCTTATTCTGTGTAGCTGCTGTTCTTTATTTGATGTCTTAGATGTAGCTAATCAAGGGCTTGACCTTAATTCCATACTTTTTATACATTTTCACGTAAGGAGGCCATGATGGTTTGAAAAAGTTTAAAAACATATCCCTACACAGCAATGTCTTCTGCTAGTATCCCCTCTATTCTGAGTAAATGGACTCACTGTTTGTATGCTGACCTATGCTATAAGTGCAGGGCAGTGAATCTTGCTACCTTCCAACCTTTTACATTTAAAACATTATTTATCTACTGTAAGTTAGCTCAAAGCAATGCTATCTTCCCCCCACCCCACCCAGAATGACAGTCTTAAGTCTTTATTACTTAAGCATCTCTAATTGTCTTTCTCCCTTTCTTACTCTGCAAAGCACTGTCCCCTTTGATTCCCTTCCTCTGCTTTACCCTTATTTTCTCCTTAACTATGATATTTGACTTTTCCCCTCCAAACTGTTAGTCTGCCCTCTCTGCTTCTATATTTTGCACTACCTCTCACTTTGCTTGATATTTAAGCACTTTCTGCTCTTATTCTGCATGCCTACCTCTAGTCACAAGTCAATTCTCATGGCAGCTTTGCTTACATTTCACTGATTGTTATTGGCAGACAACTGGGGGTTAGCCTCATTTCACTCAGCCACATTTTGCTCTGCTTTGCTTTTCTCTCCACCATATCTCCATTCCCACCTACCCCCCATCATTAGATATATACCTAAAAACCAGAACCCCTTTCCTCAAACAATCTATTCTTCCAATCAGGTAACTCATCTCATTAAACCAAATCCTTCCTTTTGAAACAGGTTAACATCCTAAATGCTACTTGTATTACACCCCACCACTCTGTAAACTATATCAATGGTAAATCAAACCTAGCACACACATCATCCCTTAACTAAAATGCAATTTAGTAAACAAACACTCTTTCTCCTTGCACTATTACTTTTCTTACTTAAATATTTCAGCCTTTCTGGCAATATTTCTATCCACTACCAGCGTGCACAGTTAACAACATAAAAAGATGGCAAATTCAAAATGTATGAATTGCATCAAGCCTTTCTGAAACTTAGAAAAGAAACAAGGATGGGAACTAATAATGCAAAGAATAATTACCTAAGGAATAAACAGGCCTCTTAAATTTCAGCACAAAGCCTATTCCAGAAAGGAATTAAACAACTGACAGGACACATTATTATTCTGGCAATTAACTTAACAACACATTTCCATAAATGGTTAAATTTCTATTTTTACTTTATATATAGACTATCCCCATTCTAACTATTCCTTATGAGACCAAATGAACATAAAAATTCTCATACTTTACTTGACGATGTAGTGACTTCTTGTGTATATATTGCATATATATATATATATATATATATATATATATATATATGTATAATTTTCTCGGAACAAGATTGTTGTCTGTTTTCTTTAGATAGGTATTTATATTGTTTATTTGTGTTTTTGAGTTACCGTATTGTTATTATTTGAAAAAAGAAAATTGAAATAAAGAGATTTTGGAAAAAAAAAAACAACACATTTCCAAAATGAGGACACAGATCTCTCAGAGACTTATAAACAATTTCTTCTTTCCAGTTTAAAAAATCTCACTAAGAAACTTCCACAGACAGCCACTTTCTTGACGCATATGATTGCAGTAATATTTCCTAATTGTATCCCCATACTACATACTCTGAAATCTATTTCAGCCAAGTAACTTGTCTTGGGAACAAATCTTACTTCTCAGTTTAAATACATCAAGTTCAGGTTTATCTCGCTTAACCCTACCTGTCTTAGATATGCAGCTGAAATGATTGCCATGCAACTAACCCATTTTTATATAATCTATCACTAACCACAGGAATTTTTCCACCTGCAGTTTAGTATTCTATAATTAAATCCCTCCCTATGGTTCCTAAACCGAAGGAACATAAA
This sequence comes from Protopterus annectens, assembly GCF_019279795.1. Taxonomy (NCBI): domain Eukaryota; kingdom Metazoa; phylum Chordata; order Ceratodontiformes; family Protopteridae; genus Protopterus; species Protopterus annectens. The sequence continues at coordinate 722,641,561 of NC_056735.1, read as the reverse complement.
ACACTTCAAACCCATATCGATAAGCTATCCAACTTCAAAAAATATTAAACATGTTATATAAACAATTATTCAAGCACATAGATAGTTATGGACTCTCAGACCAACAACATGGCTTTTGTAATTCATTTAGCACTATGGCAGTATTAGTTAATGTAGCAATGGCTCTTTATCTGAAGAAGAACAAGTACAATGGGAACATTTCTGTTGGCTCATATAGAAGTATGACAAGAGGATTTGAAACAGTGAATGATAACCTACTAATACATAATCTAACCATATCTAAATTTGGTGAAAATGGTGTTCATTGGTTCCATAGTTGTTTCAAAAACAGAAGTTTTCATGTTTTATTGAAAAAAGCACCTTTTCAAGCAAGAATATTCTAAATACTGGCATCCCTCAGGGCTTCTTGTAGCAAGACAATTGGACACTTCAAAAAGACATAGATTTAGTAGAGGGAAGGTGGCCAGAAGTAGTTACTAGGTGGGCATTAGAACTGCTATTATTGTCTTTTTTATTAATGCCCTATCCACTGACCTTCTCTCATTGAATATTATTATGTATGTAGATGACCTCTACTTTATTGATGCTGGTAATTCTTGTGATTATCTTCAGGCTCACTTTCAAATGAAGTTCTTACAATTATGCAGTTGGCCTAAATCCAATAAGCTTCTTAGAAACTCCACAAAAGCTAGCATATGTCATTTGCCACGTCTCAAATACTAGGTGCCATTTCACAAATTCTCATCAAGGATAATGATGGCATTACCATCCCAACTGTCAAAAATGCAAATACCTAGGTCTGATTCTTAGTTCTTTTCTAAATTTCTCCACATAAAATGAGGCTTCCACTAACAAACTTCTATCACAGCTAAAACTCTGCTATAGTATTTCCCACCATCTCTCACAATCTGCTGGACAGCCATAGCAAGAAGCACCCTCCTTCCAAAGCTGGAATATGGCTTACCCCCTGGTTGCTTTACATTCTTCACACAATATACAAAAGCTTAAATATCAGAAAAACAGGCATATTCACTAAGAAACTCTCAGGATAATTCATGTGACCTAGCCAGACCATGATTCAGTACAATTATTGGTGAATAGGCTTTTTCCACACTTGGTCCTGTCACCTGGAATCACCTGGAATTAACTGGTAAAGTATATAAAAAACATAGCTGAGGCATTTAAATCATTATTGAAAGAATACTTACACATTGAAGCCTTGAGCACCTGCTATAGAGACAATGGACAATCCTAGATTTGCAGTATCCATAGCTTGGCATGGACAAATAGTAATACCCTTTTGTTAACTAGGTAGGTCCACTGGACAAACAATTCCTTTTCAAGGGTGACCCAAGGGCAATGTCTAGTTAAAATGTCTTGCTCAGTGTCACACAGTGGGCAAAAACTTATTCTATAGTGCAGGGATTCTTTGAGAAAAATGTTGGTCCCTCCAGCAGGTTCTATTTATGTTGCAGACAAAGTTCAGATCCTCGGATCTAGTATTTCTAGTCTAGTTTGCTTTGCAGATGTGCAAGAGATCCATAACAGCTAGATCCAAGCACACCTTATATGATAGGCATAGATCTCCTCTCAGTAACCTGTAAGAGACTAAAAACAGAAATAAGACCATAAAGTGATTTCTGTAGGACAGAGTATTCATACCCTGGATTCTCCTGGTAAGGAAATTCTGAGGGCATTCCAACTGTTGCAAATGCCTGGATAGGTAAATGCCAAAGGGAGTATTGTACTCAATCATGGGTCTGATAAGGGCTGAGTAGAATGGTACTATGACTTCCTTGGACATGGATGCCATACCCTTGCTTATGAGTTGGGCAACACAGAATGATTTTCTTACTATCTTGGCTATGTGTTGGTCAAACACCAGATTACTGTCTGCATATGTTCCCAGATCCCAAACTATTGGATCAACTCTTAGTGGTGTATTATCAATGAAGGAATTAGCTTGGGTGGATGTTTTACCAAAGGGCACTATAATGCATTTTCTTGAATTTAGTTTTAGTCTGCAGTTTTTGCACCAGTCATTTGTTTGTGTTAGACCCTCTTGTAGAATGTTGGTATCATGGGGAGATCTATGATAGCTCCCTATTTACAGCCATCTGTAAACCTGGTGAGCCAAAGGCATTTGATACTCACCTTGACGTCTGAGAAGTAGCTGCCAAACAGGAATGGGCTCAACACAGAGCTCTGGGATACTCTGCTGGTGACCGGTCTCTTGGTGGAGGTGGTCTCATTGATCCTGAATTCTTGGGTCTTATCTGTGAGCCAGCTGACAATCCAGCAAGTTATATAGAGATTTATGCCTACTTCTGAGAGTTTGTTAGCAATACCTATATAGTGTATTATATAGAATGCCTTGGCTTGGTCAAAGTAGGCGGGATGCACCATTTTTCTCTTATCCATAGCTATGGTGACCCACTCGAAAAAGTCTATCAGGTTCAGTAGATAAAACTTTCCCTTAACCAAGTCAAACTGGAATAAGTCAGTGTTTGTAGGTTGCCAATGTCCTTGTTGATCATTTTTATGATAATTCATTCCATGACTTTGCATATTAAACTTGTCAGACTGATGGGTCTGTAGTTCCTGTAGTCAGTTGATTTTAAACCCTAATGAAGAGGGATGACTGTTGCTACCCTCCATCCACCCAGCACTTAGCTTGTTTTAAGGCTGTAGTTGAAGAGTGCCTCAAGTGGTTCTGCTAGGTCATGTTTTAGGCTATTTAGGAGGCGCCCAGAGATTGTCAGGGCCCATTGAAGCAGTGTATGTGGGCTTAGCTAGGACCTCCAGGACCTGTTCTCTGTTGATAATTGCAACAGCGATATGCTAGAAGGGATTTCACAGGGGGAAGTGAGGAGAGTGGGGGTGAAATTAGAGCTATATTTATCAGCCAGCAGATTTGTTATGTCACCTTAGTCAGTGAAAGCTGCACCATTTACCACCAATTCTGCACACTGTTAAGTATTACCTTTAAGATTCCTGACATAGCTGAAGAAGGCTCTGTGATTGTCCTTAGCCTGGGAGGCTATCCAGACCTCATAACTGACTTTGCTGGACTTTATTAGACCTCTTAATTTCTTATTTAGTTGAATCAGAAAGCTCTTGTCTCTATGAGAGTTGCTCTTTCTGATTTTGGCCATGACTTTTTTTCTTTTGTTATACAACCTGTTAAGGCAAAGATTCCACCAGTGTGGTTTGTTTTTAGTGTTAGATCTAGGCTTACTTCTGGTAAGTATGACAGCCTCAATGCAGTCATTTACATGTTTGTACAGGGTTTCTGTAAATAATTCTGCATAGGAAGCTGTGTTCTCGGGAGTTGGAGGAGCCATTAATTTTGACAAATTGTCACTTAATAGGATGTAGTTTGCTTTAGTATAGTTCCTAACTGTTACGAGTTTAGTTGGGTTTTCTGGGTTGGATTTTATTTCCAGGAAGACAGCTTTGTGATCTGACTTCACCACTGAGGATGTGACACAGAGAGGGTGCAATGCTGTCCCATGTTGGAGAGTACTAGGTCCAATATGTTTGATCCTCTGGTTGGAGAGTGCACTATCTGGTCCAAGGTGTTGGTGTTGATGAAGTCCAGAAAACGCTGTGCCTGTGATTTAGAGGCAATATACATTTCCTAGTCTATAGATGGGTAATTAAATTCTCCCATGAATAAGGTAGTTGATTGGATGGTGAGCACCTCTAGTAGGTATAGGTAAGAGTTGTGAGCTCCATGGGTCATAGAGGGCAACCTGTAGCTGGCCAGTACATGGTAGGGAACCTTGTGTATGGAGACTTGGACATGGATGAACTCCAGGGCATCATTCTGCTCAACCAAACTAGTTGTATTTGCTGCTAACATAAATTAAGAAACCTCCACCTTTAGCCCCTTTTGGTGTTTCTGTTGGTCTAAATATGTAGAAAGTACTATAGCCTTCCACAGCCACAGTACCTTCTGCAGCTTTAAACCAAGTCTCGGTAACAGCACAAATGTCTACATTCTCGAGAGTGAGGAGAGTTTGCTGGGTGTAGAGTTTCTTGTTTAGCTCCTAGCATTGAGCAGTAACACCTTAAGGTTGCTTTGAGTTTTTTTTCCTGTGTTGGTAGTTTTGTCATTTTTACATTGCCTAAAAATGCTGTAAGGGAATGGCTAGAGTTTTAGCCAATATTTCATAACCCAGGGGAGACAGGTTAAACATATCCTCCCATACGGATAGATATTGAAGTCTCCTGGAGTGACACCAGAAACCAAGCCAGTTATTAAAATCAGTCATTTTCTGTTCATATTCTGGCATCATCCTTGCTGAAGGTAGACTGCTGCTTAGTTCAAGGCAGTTACCTGTCTGTGGCACATATTTAGAGAGATCCATAATGTCTATTTTCATATAGTCCAGTTCGGTATGCCTCAGGTCATTTACACCAACATGAACTGTGATAGAATCATATTGGTACCTATGATGCAGTGATCTAAGTGCATGAATAAAGCTGCAGATCCTGTCTCCAGATAAGCAACTGACCATTATCTTTTCCATGTCCATCCTGGTGAGAGGAGTATTTGTGTGTCATACAACAGAATCTGCAATGACAAGAGTAGTAGGTAAGGTGTTTGCTTGCCTTATGGGCTTTGTTCGTGGGGTATCATTGGGTGTAGGCTTAAGTATAGTTATAGGTGTTGCTTTTGATGTGCGCTTTAGTGATTGCTGAGGGTAGGTGTTGCAGTTTGATGGCTTAGGAGATTTTTGAGGTTTGGAAAGGTTTCTTTTAAGTATCTCAGCATAAAAAAGTCTATGTGTGTGATGAGTGGTATGTGTAAAGGATGTAGTGTGTGTTTTTGGCAACCTTGGCTGTAAACAAAAATTCTGCCTTCAAGGAAGTTACGTATGTACATCTTTCGCGTACTGTGTCAGTTTCTTTAAGGATTAAAAGGTTGTTTGACTACACGAGACAGTTGCTACATTGTCTCAGGATGCCCATATCTTCCATAAGGAAATTGCAAATCCATGTTGTCAGGACCTGTATTAGGGGATGGCTATTATGATTTAGGGTCTTGGTTTTCATAGCTCTCAACCTCTTGGCACAAAAAAAGAATCTGGACAAAGCCAAAGTTAATGGGGGGGGGGGGGGTGAAGCCCCAAAAATAGGGACACATTTTAAATATTGCTCTTATAAACTTAGAATGTTGCCAGAATAAAATTTCTAGTGTTGCAATGCATTTTCTGAAATATATCAAGTCTGAAACTCAAAAGCCTGTCATTATTTAGTGAACTCAGTCCTCACAGATTTGCCACAAAAATCTAGACTATGAATTTTATGAGGAACAGACCAAATAATATGAGTCAAAAATCTGGACATTCTGTGAAAATCTGGACAGTTGAGAGGTATATTGGTTTTACAAGGGTCACCTGAGTGGTTTCTAGGATGAAGGCCAGATATTAGATAGTGCTCTAATCTTAGTGCTTTATGACACTATCTAGTTGTCCTAAGCTTAGCTCTACACAAAGCCTTTCTGCATTACATGTTAAAGTCCTAAGAACTAGCTTTACAGGTTTGCTACTATACAGGGTATTGCTAACAGCCACAGAGCGGTTTACTCTCTGTACAGCATTTTATTATGTAATCATTTAATGTATGTAATTATTTAATTATATAAATTTGCATACATGTCAGACTGCTCATGTTTCATTGTATTTATTCTTTGTAAGTGTGTTCTTTGATTTCAAGTTGTGGCTGAAAAGGGTCAGTTGACCAGCCCACTTACCCAGTTACCAAATAGAAATAAATAAAATAAATACATGGATAAATAAATAAATAAATAAATGATAGAAAGTAAAAGTTGACTTGTTTCAGCCTTATAATTTAAACTTTCTGGTATATTTTGACTATTATGTAAAGTATAACAATTTGTCTAACTGAAAGATAAAATGGATACTATAGTTATAGTTGTACTTAAAAGTCATTGTTTGCAAGACAATGTGTTCCTGAGCATATGATGTCAGATAATGGTCTACAATTTAGAAGTGAAGAGTGCCAATAGTTTTCAAGAGCCTATGAGTGTCAGCACATCACTTAAGGTTCAAGATATCCTCAATAAAATGGGCAAGATATCCTCAATAAAATGGGCATGTTGAATAAAAAATATTCTAAAAAAAGTTTATGCATCAGATTAAGAATTTACTTAGTATTATTACACCACAGAAAAATGCAATTGAAATCTGCTTCATCACCACTACAGTTACTGATGGGAGGAAGAGTGAGATCCAGATTGTCTACATGTTTTACTTTATTGATACCCAAGAATAAAATGCAAGATTTCAGACTGCTTGGAAAAAAGGTGCCTCAGTCAAAAGCAGTGCTATAGTAGAAGTCTAGAAGCTTATCTGGTCATGAAAAAGGGGAGTGTCATAATGGAATTAGGCCAAAGTTTTGGTCAGAAAACTCATATCCATGCATACAACAGTTGTGGATTTTTACCAAAATCCAAAATCATATGTCGTAGAAGGAGAAGATGCTCAATTATACAGAAGAAATTGTAGATGTTCGGCAAAACTATTGAAATAAAAACTTCTTTTCAACAGAGTCAGATGGAAGGCCCTAGTTTAAAATTGTTTGTTGATGTATCTAAGATACCTATGAAACTGTTCTTAGCCATACTCTGCTTCAACTTCTACTTCAAAGCCCATTTCTGAAACTGTGAACAGTTCAGTCAAGTAATTGTTACCTTCCAGTCTTGCTGCAAAGAGTGGCCATTCTGTACCTCATTCTAAAGGCTACTATACCTTTTTATCCCTGGCTCCATGGCATAGAGAGATAAAACCCCGACTATGACTCAGATGGTCCAAGATCAAGTAGTGGATCGGTTGCTAGAAGCTCTGGGCAAGGGAGGGTGGGAGTGAGCAACTTATAAGAGGTTTCTCAACCTGGAGGGATGGAATAGTGCTTTGAACTGGCTGATCATTCATATGCAAGTGGAGGCTTGCAAATTAACAATGATTATCAGACTGGGGGATGGGGTCTTGGTGATCCCAATACAGTGAAGATAGCTCTCAGGTATTATGTGGAGACAGGAATACATGGAGAGGGCATGGGGCACCTCTTTGGTGGCATGGGTGCCAATTTCATCTGCTAGATGCAGGGTTATGGCCATGCAAAAGAAAAAAAAAACAAAAAGCAATGGCAGCATGTATGATGGCTTCTTGATTGGATCTTACCCAGTAGTGTGAAGGAGGACTGATCAATAAAGAAGCCTGATCATTACAGGGAGTTGGGGGGGGCTACTATACCTGATTGATTAAGTGCTCTGTGAGAAAGCACTGTAAAAAAAAAGTTGAGTTAATGCCAGATATAGTCCTTTTGCCAAAAAGCCACACATGATTTGTGTTGTTCTAGTTAAATTCTACTGACTTGAGATTTTACTTTATTATTATTATGCATAATCTCTTCACTCACAAGAGAAGAACTGTGGTAAATTTTACAATTCTGTCTTACAAAATCTATTATATATTTTATAAACAAAGGCATTATATTTTCTGGGGAAGCACATTGATGCCATTGGTTGCATTATGACTTTACAGCAAAAGGTCCTCCATTTTGTTTCCCAGCTGTGATGCCTTCTGTGCAGGCTTTTCATGCACTTGCTTTTTTTTCCATGTGCTTCAGTTTCCTCTTATTTTCAAATGTCATGCAATAGACACTGTTGATTTCTAAATTGTCTGCAGGTGTTTGTGTGTGCATGTGTAGTATGGAAGAAAGGCCTGGTAATCTACCCCCACCCCCTTAATAAACTCCAAGAATGATGACTGCTGTCCACAGGGTTACTATAGAAGTTGATTACAACTTGTAACCATGAATGAATTGATCCTCTTTTTCTAAGAAGGAAGGATATAGTATATATTTAAGAAGTAAATTTCATGAGTATGAGTCATGTTGCAGAATTGGGCTTGGGACTTGTAAGTAATCTTAAGAAAAAACAGCATAACTGTCTCATGTATATTTAAAACCTAATGCCTATTCTGCTGTATATTCAAAGCAAATTTCTTTCAGGAATGTTAGAACTTAATTTTGTAAGACTGAACAATGAGTCTATAACTTTAAACCCTGACTTTACAGGTAAGTAATCTGCCAGTATTTTACATATTAGATCTAATATTGTTAAGTTCCTGGTGCTTTTTCACTAGTGTTCTGTTTAAAAAAAACTGTGTAACAAAGCCAATAATGTATATGAATAATATGATAAACAAGAGGAAATAAGAAAAATGCAAAAAAAGATGAGCGTAAAAAGGTTCATGCTGCAGCATCCTCTGTTTAGCCATAGCAGTAAACTTGGCAAGAATATACAGTTTCTCTGCATGCACTATCTATAAAATGAGTGATAGTGTCATTCCGGGTTTATAGCCCATCTCTGCTTGAGGTAAATCAACTTGTTGGGCTTTTTTTTTAACTTATATTGATGTGTGTAAGAAATGTAATTTAATCTGTTGTCTTCCTTAACTCTGTAGGTTAGACTGACTCTGTTGCATATGACAAGTAATTATTGTCTGGGGTAATTATTTTTTCTCAGCAATCTCAGACAAAGAAGAAAGTACAGTTTTGTACCTACCATAAATGTAGATGTTCGAGTGTTCACCCTGCTGCAGTCATCACACTTGGGTTATCCTGCTGTCAGGCGGTCCCACAGTTGGCCCGAATTCTAAAGTCTAGGTCCGGTGTCGGCTGCTGTCGCTTCTTCCCTGACGTCAGTGCGTCAGGGGTATATAAGAGGCATATATATATATATATATATATATATATATATATATATATATATAAACCCTTCGGTACAAGCAAATACACCACAGAGGTAATATTGGATAAAGTGGTAGAGATAAGTTCAGCTAGTTCAGAGGGGATGGAGGGAGGGTAACCTGGACTGCAGCAGGGTGAACACTCGAACATCTACATTTATGGTAGGTACAAAACTGTACTGTGTTCATTGTGTTACCCTGCTGCAGTCATCACACTTGGGTTGAATCCCAAAGCTTAGGAGGGGAGGTGGAGTCAAACAGGGTTAGAAGAGACTAGTAGGCCCTGCAAAACTGCAGTGGCAAAACCAGCTCTAGTCTTAGAGTAAAGAGGTAAGTGATAGTGTTTGGTGAAGGTGTGCCCTGAACTCCAAGTAGCAGCTTCCAGAATATCCTTGGTTGGCACTCCCCTGAGAAAGGCTGTAGCGCTGTGTTTTGAGATAGCTTTTCCTTGTGATCTGTAGCATAGGCTAAAAGTAGCCCAGCTCAGAATATCCTTGGTTGGCACTCCCTGAGAAAGGCTGCTGATGTAGCTGTAGCCCTGGTGGAGTGGGACCTAATGTTAGCAGGTACTGGTTTCCCATGATGTGTGTAGCAGAAACGTATGCAATGTCCTATCCATTTAGAAATGGTCTGTTTTGAGATAGCTTTTCCTTGTGATCCTGTAGCATAGGCTACAAAGAGCTGGTCAGTTTTTCTGAAAGCCTTAGTTTTATCCAAGTAGTAACGTAATTGCCTGTGAATGTCCAAAGAGTGCAGGAGTCTTTCTCCTTTGTTCTGGGGATTTGGGAAGAAGGTGGGCAAGTGAATGGTTTGGTTTAGGGCCACAATGGATACCACCTTTGGCATAAAGGAAGGATTAGTTTGTAGAGAAACTCTGTCGTGATGAAAAATGAGGAAAGGTTCCACTGCCATTAGTGCCTGTAGCTCTGAGACTCTTCTAGCTGAGGTTATTGCTAGAAGTAGGGCAGTTTTTCCATGGAAAAATTTTATCAGTTGAAAAGGCTGGTTCAAAGGGCAGCAGTGTAAGCTTTTCCAGGACAAAGTTGAGATCCCAAGTAGGTGTTGGAGCTCTCCTTGGCAGTCTTAAGTTCTTAGCCCCTCTGAGGTACTGTCTTAGGAGTGGATGTGAAAATAAAGGAGGATCCATGTTGTAATGAGCTGAAATTGCTGAGGCGTGGATCTTAATAGATGAAAAGGAAAGTCCTTTGTGCAACATCTCAGTTAAATATTGTAGAATCTGAGGAATGTTCGGCTCCAGGGGATTTAGGCCTTTAGCCTGGTTCCAGGAGCAAAATCTTTTTCATTTGCCTGAATAGTTTTTCCTGGTGCTGGGCCTCCTGGCCTCCAGAATGGCATCCAGAACAGCTTTGGGTAAAGGTGTTGGCTGGTTGTTTAGGTAATTTGCCATGCAGCCAGGTTTAAAGTCTTGAGCTGGCTGTGTAGAATCAGATTGTCTCACTGGGTGAGCAGGTGAGGAATTTGTGGCAAAATCCATGGTGCACCCTGGGCCATGGTCCTTAAAATTGGATACCAATGTTGGCGTGGCCAATCTGGTGCAACGAAAATCATTTGTGGCCTCTCTAATCTGACTTTCAGCAGTACCTTTGCTAGAAGAGGCAGTGGAGGGAAGGCATAGACTGTTAATGTTTTCCAACTGAATGAGAGAGCGTCCACCTTCCAAGCTAGTGGATGGAAGGTTCTTGTGCAAAATTTTTGAAGTTGGTGGTTGTGGGGGCTTGCAAACAGATCTATGTCTGGGCGTCCCCATTTTTGAGCTATCATTGCAAATACTTGTGGATCTAGTTTCCATTCGTGTGGATCCATGATGTTTCTGCTTAGGTCATCTGCCAATGTGTTTTTCTTTCCTGGCAGGAATTGTGCTTGTAATTGAACCTGGTAAGACAGTGCAGTGTTCCACAAGGTCATTGCTTGCCGGCATAGAGGGTAGGAATGTGTGCCACCTTGCTTGTTTATGTACCACATAACTGTGGTGTTGTCTGTCCTTATTAGTAGTTGTCCTGGGTGTAGAAGGTCCTTGAAAGCTGTTAGGGCATTCTGCACTGCTAGTATTTCTTTTTGATTGATATGCAGGTGTCTCTGATCTGTAGTCAATTTGCCCTGAATGCACTGTCCTGCCATGTGTGCTCCCCAGGCATAGTCCAATGCATCTGTTGTCATAGTTTGCCTGGCTATGGGTAAGGTGAAAGGCTGACCCTTGTTGAGGTGACATGCCTGTGCCCACCATAGAAACTCCTGTTGAAGGCAGGGAATGAGTGGAATCATTGTTTCCAGGCTGTGGCTGTGCTGAGTCCATACACTTTTCAGGTACCATTGTAATTTCCTCATATGCAGTTTTGCAAATGGTATTAGTAGAATGCAAGATGCCATGAATCCCAAGTTCTGCAGAATTTTTCTTGCAAAGAGTTGGGTCTTTGTTGTCATTATTTTGAAATGCCACCATTGACTTATACTGTCATCTCCCCAAGAAACTATCATCTTAGGTGATTTCAATATTGACTGGCAATCCTGTTCTGGCAACAATCCAACCCATCATGTACACCTTCAAAATCTAATAAAACAGGACAAATTCCAATACCACCAGTCCACACTTCACCCAAACCATACTATCACTAGCTAAACAACACAACCCCCTCCTCAACCCACACACCTTCAAACTAGTATCTCCCCACTGCCTTTCTCTTTCTCCTGTACTTCCTCCAACATAAAAAAACTTAACTAAACTAAAAAAAAACACCAAATTAAAGCAGACAACCTAGTCTCACATATAATTCCCCCACAAAGGCGGGACTCTGCAGAACTAAACACCAATACCCCCCATAGCTATCTTCTCTCTCCTCCAAAAAATAGAGAGATGCATACTCTCTCTGGTCCTCTCTACCTCCTACTACTAACCTCCTCTCCTTTTCCCAGTACTCAGCATGCTTCCACCAAACATAGCACCACACCACCTTTTACTCTCCTTTCCTTAACACTCCTTCAGCAGCAAAAACAATGGCTATTTACACCAATAATCTAGCCTCTGCCACCAAGCATGGCACACTCAACCATCATCTGCTCAGCCCAGTGCCTACCCAAACTGCAAAAAGTCACACAGGAAGCCTTTTCCTCTGTTGAAACATGGTTATCCGATGCCCAATTAATACTCAACCCAAACAAAACTAAACTACTCATCTTCCAACCCACCAAACATACTCAAAACAACTCTCACTTTAACATCACAGCAAAAGACAACACCACTATATACCCAACTGAACACATCAAATTGCTAGGGGTGGAAATAGACAGTAAACTAAAATTTGACATTCACTTATCCATGACCATAAAAAAAGTCCACAAAAAAACTAGGAGCATTATACAGAAATAAACAATTTCTCACCAAAGCAGCAAAGATTTCAGTAGCAAATTCCCACCTTATCTCCACCCTACTTTATGCCTCTCCAGTATATACCAACCTAAGGCAATGTGATCTAAACAAGCTAGAGACCTGCTACAACAAAATCGGCATCCTACCGTAGTCACCACTGTCTCTCACTTGCTGAACTGGGCTGGCTTGAAATCCCTCACATCCTTCAGTGGTATCAACTCTCACCACAAACTAGTAAACCATCCACTAAAAGTCCCATCCCTCCAGAATCTACTCCAACCCTATCGCACCACCAGACCACTAAGATCCAGCAACAAAAATCACTTGCAGATCACTAAAGCCAATAACTCTGCTGGTGAAGCACTATTCTCCCATAGCCAAATTATGGAACTCACTCCCACCCACAATTACCTCCGTACCATCATGCACCAACTTCAAAACTTTATTAAAACATGCTGGCTATGCCCTTGCAACTCCCACTCTAATATCTTCCACCCCATCCAACTACTACCTTTCTTTCACCTCCAATAACTACCTTGATGATGGCAAGGTCAGATGCTCATAAGCCTAGTACTTATTATACAGCAGGAACTTCTCATTGTTACATTTGTTAATGCCTGTTATGTACTTCACAGATAAAGATTCTAGTTGTCTACTGATGTACTATGTTCTTCATCTGTAAGTATGTTGTAAGTAATTTCTATGTTAAATTGTTAATCGCTATGTAATCCAATGTAACTACTGTCTGTTTATTTTACTGTGGAGCTTTTCTCCCCGGGCCTCAGCTGAAAATGGACCCACTTCCAGTCGGACACTCCCGGTCAACAAATTTAAATAAATAAAAATAAAAATAAATAAATATTGAGACAGTTGTCGTCATTTGTCTGGTGTGAGATAAGCCATCTGGGCCATTGTATTCAAGCTGGCACCCAGGAATGTTATGTTTTGTGAGGGCACTAGTTTTGATTTCTTTTCATTTACTGTGTACCCTAGGCAACTTAGAAGGTGTTTGACAAATGCCAGATGCTGTAAAAGAATGTCCTTGCTTTCTGCTTGAATAAGACAGTCGTCCAGGTATGGGTATATTTGAATTCCTCTTTGTCTGCAGTATGCAATTACTGGTGCCAGGCATTTTGTGAAGACCCTGGGTGCAGTAGATAAGCCAAAGGGCAGTGCAGAGAATTGATAATGTGTTGAACCTGCAATGAATCAGAGGTATCTTCTGCAACTTTGTCTGATAGGGACATGCAGGTATGCCTCCTTGAGGTCCAAAGTGACTAGCCAAGCATTCTTGCCCAGCATGGGAAGAAGCTGCTGTAGTGTTAGCATCTTGAATTTTGGTACTTGCAGATAGGTGTTCAGAATTGAAAGATCCAGAATGGGTCTCCATGCTTTGTCCTTTCTTGGAATTAGGAAGAGTCTTGAGTAAAATACTTGTCCCTGCTCCTGTGTAGGTACCTGTTGAATGGCTCTCATGTTCATGAGAGCTGTAATTTGTTTTTGTGCCTCTGCCCATTGATTTGGTGGCAGGTTTGGCATTCCTTTGATCCTTGGTAAGGTATGAAAGTGGAATCTGTATCCTTGAGAGACAATATTTAGAACCCATTTGTCTTTTGTGATGATGTGCCAGTTGTCTGCAAAAAATGCTAGTTTTCCTCCCAAGGGTGTTGCCAGGAGAGATTTGCTTGGTAGTTTGAGGATAGAGTCATTGTGTCTGCCTTCTGTTAGCTTGGGGCCTGTCTTCTCCTCCTTTCTGGGTAGCAGAACTCCATTGGCAAGGTTTGTAAGGGCCCTGTGACTGACCTTTGCCCCTTGGGCATCTGTATTTGCCCCTCTGTGATCTGTCTGAAGCTGTAAAGGACCAATTTTTTGTTGGCCAATTTCTGCTGAAGCGAGGGGGTTGTACCTGTAAGAAATCCTTGACCGTTTGCATAGATTTAGCCTTATCCTCCATTTTCTTTAAAACCTCTTCTGCTTTGATACCAAATAATATATCCTGTTGTAAAGGTGCATCTAATTATTTTGCTTTAACATGGTCAGGGAGAGGTTGCTCTTTTAACCAAGCATGTCTACGAATGACTGAGCCAGTAACAGCTGCTCTACAGGAAGCTTCCAGTGAATCCAATCCGCGTTGTAAAGTATGCTTGCCCACCTGTTCAGCTGCGTGCAACAGATCCTGCATTTCCTTGAACTCTGGCTGTTCTGAGTGTGTGCTCATTTTTTGTTTTAACTGAGACATCAGGAATTGTTCATATTTCAACATGTGAAACTGGCAATTTAATGCTCTCATAGCCAGAGTTGCAGAGGTGTATATTTTCTTTCCCCATCTATCTAGGGCTCTGGAATCTCTTTCAGAGGGCACAGGACTTTTAGCCATAGAAGTCTTTGCTCCCTTAGGACCCTGGGATATGGTTTCTGGGTCAGCTACAGGGCTTTTATAAAGGAATTTGTGTGAGTCAGGTACTCTGTAGTATCTGTCTGGTTTGGCTGGAGCAAGAGGTAAAGAGTCTGGATTTAAACTAGACTCCAAGTAGATATCATCCACAATATCTAAAACAGAAGGAATAGCAAGAGGTCTGTGCTGGGGTAATAGAAGGAACTCTCGGAGCCTTTTCTTAGAATCTGAGTAATCCTGGCCTTCCCAGTGGAAATGTTCCCTCATGGTATGTAATGTTTCCCCAAAGGAGTAGTCTTCAGGGGGAGATGCTGAGGGAACAGAGTCTTCAGCATCAGAATCCTCATAAGGTGGAAAAGTGGAATCCTGTTCTTCAGAAGAATCTGAGGAGAGAGAAACCTGGTCAGAGGATGCATAATCCTCCTCTTGTCTTGGTCTTTTATCAGGAGGGGGATGGGAACCCCTGATAAGGGTAATTAAATCTTCAGCCATCTTAAGCATCTGTTTCTTAGGCATGGGGCCTTGACTTGTTGACTGATGAACAGTTTTCTTAGGTTTTAAAGGAGTTTTAAGTTTAGCATAAGATTTAATGGTGAGTGTAGTCGGTCTGAAGACACCTTCTGTAACCGAAGGTGTTTCCTCTGCAAAGTTGTCTAAATCTGCTCCGGTGTCGGTAGATGGCTGCATCGACCTAGTAGACTCCAGGTGGGAGTCAGCAGCTGTCTGGGGTTCCAGCTCTGCGGTCATCAGGGGCTGTGTAGGCACCTCACTGAAAACCGGAGAACCGGCGACAGGCCCAGCTGAGGCCTCGGGGTCTGCTTATTCCTAGGCTGCCTGTCCTTATCCTTGCATTTTTTAAGAATTGCGGTCGTCGGCTGCTCCAACGGCACGATATAATTGAATTTCCTACAAAAATAATGCCGTGCGAAGTCAAAACGGCGTTTGATAGTGCGTTTATTAAACCTACCTCAAAACCGACAACCTGTGATGTCGTGGTCTGGGCCTAGGCAAGGAATACAATAGGAATGGAAGTCCTTATGAGGTATTTGCTTCCCACAAGAAATGCAATTGTTAACTTTTTCTGACATCGGACTGAGGCAAGAAAATGTTTCCCAGTGGGGTACTTAGCTTTATTGAAAACTTCGGACTGAAATTCAAATCGAAAATCTCAGGTGTCGGCCGACCGGCACTTGCGAACTGCTTCTGCTTCTGCTTCGGGCACCGCATGGAAAGAAAGACTGAAGAAAATGACGTCAGATGCCTCTTATATACCCCTGACGCACTGACGTCAGGGAAGAAGTGACAGCAACCGACGCCGGACCAAGACTTTGGAATTTGGGCCGACTGTGGGACCGCCTGATGGCAGGATAACCCAAGGGTGATGACTGCAACAGGGTAACACGATGAACATCATAAAGACTTGTTTCTTACTTAAACATAAATAAATGTAAACAGTTAAGAATCCTGTTTTTTTCCCTTTAATATTTCTCCTTGTAGGTACAAGATCAATAATCTGTTTTGACAATGTTATTTTATTTCTACTGAAATGAATATAATTTCCTTATTTGAATAAATGAACTTGAACAACTGCAACAGTGGTAAATTGCTTTCGGAGATTTTTGGCATGTAGTCATTCTGTCACACAGTGAGAACAGCTTCAGCTGTGCAGAGCTAACACAGAGCAAATACAACAGTAGATCTCAGGTTCTCTCTTTGGTCACTATTTTAATTACTTCTGAATCTGAACTGGCTTCTATATTTCTACCTCAAGGCTTTTCAATACACAGCCCCAAATCTGTAAGCTGTTCACTTTCATGTATGTTAAGCTATTTTATTATCTAAGCCTGTCCTTCACATGTCTAACAACATTTTATTTCATACTATTTATTTATTTTAGTTACTGCACGTAGAGTCTTCAGTGCAGTATAGTTTTCTACTATTGCAGAGTCTGTTTATACAACATAGAAAGTGTTATTTCATAGTGTGCTCAAGATCGTTACAGCATGATATTTGTCAGTTCTTTGTGCCTCCCTCAGTTGTCTCTGTTCTTTCAGTCAGCACCCTATACAATCCATCTGTTTGTCTGTCTGTCTCTCTCTCTCTCTCTCTCATTTAAATAAAGCTTACCAAATTTGGCAAATTCCATGATGTTCCATAATATGTGATCCAGAGTTTTTCTGAAATGTCCCTTTGAAATACATTTATTTCCAGTAGTATATATTCAGTTTATACTCAGTTCTTTATTCCAACATTCCCTCCTTGTCTCTCTCTCTACAGCTTTTAGCCAACTGTGTTTTTGTTTAATTCTTTTTCTTTCCTTACTAAATATAATTGTGTCTTCAACTACAGCTAAACATTTGTTCAGGAGTTATTTCTTTTCACAGGCGTTCTTTATTTCATCTTTAAACTCCACTAAATGTATTTAATGAATTAAGACATTACCTGTAGCTAAAAATGGTAAAACTTTTTTTGATCTTTTTATTGTATCCTAATTAATTATAATTAAGCTCCAGTGAATAAGAGCACAGAAAAGGGGCTGAGTGTGAGGGCAAGGCATCTTGTAGCAAGACAAATGGACACTTCAAAAAGACATAGATTTAGTAGAGGGAAGGTGGCCAGAAGTAGTTACTAGGTGGGCATAAGAAAGAGAAGACTGAGAATCAGTCCATCACTGGGAATCACTCAATACATTCTGAACTAAAATCACTAAAACATAAAAAAATAAACTGCAGAAAAATGAAAAGAAGAAAATCAATTGAAAGAGAGGTAAGGGAATGATATGGAACAAGTGATATATGTATGATATGACAGCACAGCTAAGGGAACCTGTGGAGTGATGGTGAGGGCAATGCATGCTGGACTGGGATGTTAGAGGTTGAGGTACTTCAACTGAAGGGGATGATTACAGAACTCAGATCCTGTGTCAGCTAGCTGCAGGCCGATATACAGGGAAACAACAGGACGTGGGCGGACTTTGTGGGAGGAATCAGGAAGGACAATAGGGATACTAGGCAGGAGCGCAGGAAAAGGAGCAGAGAAGAGGGAATTAAGATGAGTAAGGACAGCAGCGGGTATGACTAAAGAGAAATCGCTCAAAAATGAAGGTGTAGAAGTAAAACAGAACACAGCAGAAGACAGAAAAAATGTGTCAGACACAGAAGAGAGGGAAGACACATAAATATGTTATAAAGGGGAAATAAAGAAGACGAAGGAAGCATGGAATAGAAGAAGGAGTGATAGGTGGTAGTGGACAATGCAAGAAGAAAGAACATTTGGGCCAAGGATGCAAGAAGTAGTGATTACTGCTTAGAATGGACAGACACAGGTGAGGAGAAACATCTTTTTATGTGGTGCAGATAGGAGAAATGGTTTGGGCAAGGTGAGCTGGAGAGCACAGACAGCCTAAAAAGGAATGCAAGTGGACTAGCAGGTGAGAAAGAGGATACAGGAGTTCTACTGATCAGATACTCAATCCCAAAGAAAGTCACATATATAGGTAAGGTAGAATAGAGTACAAAAGTTGCAGTGAGTACTGTTCCAAAACTGAGATTAAACAAGACCAACAAGAAAACAAGATAGCTTGTCATGGTTAGAGGAAGTGCACACATATCACAGCATGTGGGCACCAGTGACGTTTCAAGTAGAACTACAGAAAAGACAAAGGGAAAGACATTGCAAGGGGTCACTTCATACAAGGAGCTGAGGTATTCAATGACCTTTTGGACATGCTTCTGGTCCCAAATGGTAGCAGAGAATGGAAGGATAAAATCTAGACTGTGATGTGTTATTCTTAAAGTGGACAGATCAGCAAAGCTTTGGGCTATTGGGTGACTATAGAGAGGGTACTGCAAATAGAGAACCAATAAGTCACTGATAGAGTTTGTCTTTCTCTGTGAAAGATAGTCTTGTAGAAATCCAAAATGTAAAGCTTTATCAGAATGATTATGCCATTTCACCATTAGAAGCAGGTGGAAGAAAGGTGAAGAACAGATTGACAGGAGGCAAAAGAGAAGCACTAGGAGAAATTGGATGAACAAAGACAATTATGGAACTCATAAAGGAAGGCAAAACATATTTTGGATATGTACAGATTCTAACCTCTTAATAACTGATCATTTTGCAAAGACTTATCCCTTAAAAACTCACACTATGAAATTTGAGTATATATTATCCGCATAAATCCACAAATTATGGAACTCACTCTAAAATCTGTCCGAAACTCAACTAATTTCAGTCAACAAAAATGTAATGCTCTATACTATAAAATCAACTAGACACCCCTAAAACTGATATATCTCAATGATACCGTCCATTACTTCAATCGCACCTTTCTAAAAATACTTGATGACCTAGCCCCTCTATGGACAATAAAAAAGAAGACAACCCCATAGATTACCAAAGACTACATTAACCTGATACAACAAAGAGACCAAGCCTGGAAAATATAGAATCATAATAAAACAGAGCAAAATCTCATCTACTTCAAAATGCTCCAAAACAATGTGACTAAACTAGTAAACAAAAACAAAAAATCCTATTACTCACACCTTCAACTACAACACAAATGCAACCCCCAAAAATTCTGGCACTCAGTATCAACCCTTCTAAACCCAGAAACAAACAAAGAGCACTCTCCATCACCTAACATCCCACCTTCACTTACAGCCAAAGAATTCAATAAGCACTTTATAAAATCAATAACTAACCTCCTTGCTAACAACTCCAACACAGGAACCCCTCACTCATTCCGAACCTAAAACACCTATAATTTCTCATCAACTAGCTCAAACCTTGCCCACAACAACACACAGAACCAACAAAAATACAACCAGACCTCCTTTTCATTTCAGCCCATACCCACTGCAATCATAAAAAAACTATGACTACTTAAACTAAAAAACAGGCTCCACATTGGCAGATGATATCTCTCCACAATACCTTAAACTCAATGACAACTCAGTCACCTATCCTATCAGCATCCTAATAAATAGATCCCTATATGAATCTCTAGTTCCTACCTTGTAGAAACTATCTCATGTCACCCCAGTCCACAAAGGAGGTGATTCCACTGACACATCCAACTTTTGCCCCCATTTCTATCTTATCTCCTACATCCAAAATCCTTGAAAGGTGTATCCACCAGCAATTAATGACTTACCTACTGCGGAATAACCTGCTTACTCAAACTCAGTGTAATGTCCCCACTCTGGACCAGTAATCAAGGAGCCTGAATCCTCACCACTGTCTCTAGAAAGGGATGTTCAAATGGAATACAAATGGATACACTCAGTATTTCCAGATGCAGACCTCTCTGCATCAAGCACAATTTTCCTTAAGAGCATACAGGGCACACACACTCAGCCTGGGGTCTGGGGCTCTCTGTCTCTCCAGAGGTCCCCATTAAGGCTTCCCATTGACACTATGAAACCAGTGCTTCATGTCCCTACCCCAAGTAGATGACGCACACAGTCTTTGAAATTTTAATTTTCACACACACACACACACACACACACACACACACACACACACACACACACACACACACACACACACACACCTGGGAAAGGCTGTCACAGATTACCCGCTCTACCAACTTTGCCTAGACTATAAGGTAGATTCACTGCCACCAGTCAGTTACTATAAGGCTCTTAAAAGGGTATCCAATTTTGATGAGTGAAGTTAATATTAATACAAATGGTAATGTTGACCAAACAACAAGGCTTTCAGGAGTGGCCAGAGTTATCATCAAATAAATATGTGCAAATACTCTCAAAGCTTAAATATTTTCTGAAAAGGACCAGCCACAATGAAAAGTTTAAGTATATTTAATAATAAATAATAAAAGTACAAGAAAATACAAAGTATCTATTTCACAGTGAACACCAGAGTTTCAGTCACAGGGAATATTAAAAATAACACAGATGGAAAGTTTCACACAGTTATAGAAAAAAAAGAAGTTATGTACTCACCATAACGTTCCATGTTTGTTGTCCATCTTGCCGTTCATTCTTACAGTGATGGGTTCGAAGCCGATCCTTGGCTCCGACTCAGCCGAATACACAGCTGAAAGACTCAAACTTGGCTCATGGCAAGTAGGTATCCCATAATGCAGTGGCGTAACTCCCCACATCTTGTTTGCTGCTACTACTAAGAAAACTGCAATGAACCATATGCATATATAAATATATATATATATATATATATATATATATATATATATATATATATATACATACATACACACACACACACATACACACACACACAAATATATGCTATCCCCAATGGAATAGGAGAAACAAACTGATGCAAGGAACTCCTGAAAGGAGTAAAACATCCACCAGGTCCACAAGGAGTCCTTGGAAGGGGGAAGGAGGGAAGGTTCATAAGAATGAATGGCGAGATGGACAACAAACATGGAACGTTATGGTGAGTACATAACTTCTTTATGTTATGTTGTCCTATCTCGCCTTCATTCTTACAATGATGGGACAGCATCCCTAGCACCTTTTCCCCTGGGTGGCTCATGAGAGTACACCTTTAAGCACAGTGGACCCAAAGGAGGCCCTGTCCCTGGAGGCCAAATCCACTTTATAATGCATGATAAATGTATGAGGAGTAGCCCAGGTGGCTGCAGCACAAATATTATCCATAGGAGTTCTGGTCTGAAAGGCAGAAGACGTAGCCAGTGCTCTAGTGGAATGAGCCTTAACCTTAAATGGTAAATCTCTGTTGTTTGAGGTATAGGTGAAGGTAATGCAGTTTGAGAGCCAGTTGGAAAGGGTAGTTTTTAAAACTGACCTACCCTTTTTGCATCTGAAAAGGATATGAACAATTGGTCAGATTTTCTAAAATCTTTTGTCCTATGCACATAGAATCTGAGTTGTCTGTGCACATCCAGTTGATGTAATTTGTATTCTGCCTTGTTGCTGTGATTAGGGAAAAACACTGGAAGCACAATAGATTGTTATGTTAGTTGAAGAAGAGACTTTAGGTAAAAAGGACGGATTAGTTCATAAGGATACCCTATCCTTATGAAATATCAGATATGGTGGTTTGATAGATAGGGCTTGCAACTCTGAAGCAGATATTATAGTGTCGAAAGATTTTACTCTTCTAACATATTCTGGAAGAATCACCAAAGTTCCTTTGTAGCAAATTAAAAAGCTTTTATTTTTACATGCATGGAGATCTACATGATATAGTAATATGCCAGCAGTCCTGGCTACTTGTACTTTGAGTTCTCTTTATCCTTTTTCTGCTTAACCCTTTAAATACAGAATACAAAATATGTTGACTTCAGTATTTTTCCAGTATACCTTCTCATAATCAGAGAAATATGCTTTTGTAGCATGGCAGAGATAATTTGATACATGGTATGCAACAGCAGCCAAGCAGCAAAAATATGATTGCCAACACATACACAGCAATTAAAATGTTCATCACACAGAACCCCCAGTTTCCAAACAGGTTTTTGGAAAGTCAGGGGGTTTGGACCAGTTTTAGTCAGTTCAGAAACAAAAACTTCCTGACCACCCATATGGTGGTAATTTATATGCTGCTTTCCTACCACAAAAAAAATAAATCATTTGTTTTGATGGGTACTTCTGTGGTTTCAAACAACAACCTATTCCAAGTATCATTCATTCCCGGGCTGGGCTGTCCATTAAAACACTGTGCAGGTACAGTAGGTATTGCAGTACATACCCAGCAATTCATTGAGTGATTTGAGAGGATGCATATGCATCGCTTGATATGTATTAATAAAGTTTGATGCTGGTATTTAGCACATACTATGCAGATAGACAAAAACGCTTTGTATATGCAATGAACATGGTCCAAAAAAAGGTAGATAAGATAAACCAATAGCAGAGGGCCCAGGATGGGAAGGGCCATGCACAACTAGTGCTGCATATCTAAAAGATTAGTAGGCAAAACATATTTATTATCCGGGATTCCTATGTTCCTCCTTTGTTCTGCTAACACCATACCTAGTCCAGCGTTTGTTTCCTGTACTGTGTGCAGTTCCTGCACTTGTTTGTAAGGTTTGCAAAATCATTTTTTGTAATGTTTTAATTTACTGGTGGTTTCAAGGTACAAGTGAAAGGTACTGCTTTAGCTGGCCTCTTGGCTTTTGTCTGCTGATACCGGTTTGTAGTAATTCAAGGATTAGGTCTTTGTGTAATGTCTTTCCCGAGGTTGTGTAAATCCCCTATTTTTTTCCATTGCTGAGCAACACATGCACCACCGAAAGCATATTGACTATCCGTCCGATAGTGACGTGAAGGTCCTCTGAAAGGACATGCACCCAGCCACACAACAATCAGTTCCGCTGCTTGGCGGATAAGGATAAGTGGTTGCCTCTCTACTATCTGAGTTGCAGTGCAGTTTGCATACCCTACCTGCGTCTTGCCTGTCGCTGTTTTCGCGTTTACGTTGTCACAACATGTAGTAAAGGGTTGAGTAGGGTTCCGCTTCGGTGTCGGGTTTGATAGTGAATATCTGAATATGAACTCTAAGCCTATACATACTAGCAGCATACCTTAAGCAAGGGGCAATGTGCTCTCATTTGTCGAGTGCACAGGCAAGTGTCATGTGATTGTGGTATGTGGCATTAGTCATCATAGAAGTGTGGTCATACAAGATAAAGACAGAGAAAAGTTAACAGAAGGATGAGGATGACTGAGAGTCTTGGCGGATGGAACAATATATAGCAACCAGAAAAATGGTCTTACAGGAAAGGAACTTGAGGTCTGAAGATGAAGAAGGTTCAAAAGGTGGTAACGTTAGGTGAGATAGAACAAAATTTAAATCCCAAGGAGGAATGGGCTCCTTAAAGTGAGGTCTTAGTAAGGAGGCACCTTTCAAGAAGGCTCTACACAACATTAGGTTTGAAGTAGGATCACCAATGTGGAAATTTGAAATTGCAGCGAGTTGTACTCTGATGGTTGCTGCAGCTAAACCCTGTTGGAAGAGTTCTGCCAAGAATTCCAAGATAGAGTGAATTGGTGCACAAAAAGGGTCAATGTTTCTGTTTTGAGCCCAGAGAGAAAACCTTTTCCATTTGCTAGAATACAGTTTTCTTGTGGAAGCTTTATGAGAGGACATCAAGATATGTTTAACTATTGGAGTGAAATTCTGAAGCCTGACTAAACTGGGAAGTGGAGCAGCCAAGCTGTCAAGCTGAGGGTGTGGAGAGAAGGATGAAGTGCACCTGACATATGTGTCAGCAGGTCTGGAACTAGGTCCAGAGTCCGAGGCTTCTCATGATGATAAGGCCAAAGGAAGGGGAACCAAACTTGACTAGGCCAGTAAGGAGCAATGACAATCATCCTGCTTCCCAAGGACTGTGCTTTTTGAATGACTCTGGGTGTGAGAGGAAATGGAGGAAAGGAATACAGAAGTCCCGAGGGCCAGTTGTGAGCAAGTGCATCTCTCTGTGTCTCCCCCGGAGGGGAGATTAGGGTTAAATAGTTGCTGCACTTGGCATTCATGGGAGTGGTGAAAAGATCACAGCAAGGCAGACCCCATGTTCAGAAAATCCTTTCCGCTACATTCTGATTGAGAGACCACTTGTGAGGCATTAGAATTGCCTTGCTCAGCTTGTCTGTTATCATGTTGGACTTCCCCGGAATGTGTGTTGCTATTAGGAAGCGCTAGGAAGAAATTGCTCATTGCCAAACTCTTAGGGCCTCGTGACAAAGGGGGTAAGATCTGGTTCCCCCCTGCTTGTTTATGTACCAAACCACAGACATATTGTCTGACTGTATCGCAATTGTCCCTAGAGGGAGAGAGTCGTGAAGTGGTTGCAACGCAAGAAGCACTGCTCTATCTCTAGGACATTTATATGCAAGTGAGCCTCGTATTCTTGCCATATACCTTGGACTATTCTCCCCAGATAATGCCCCACCCTCACCCTATCTGGGAAGCATCCATGGTCACTGTGGCTAAGGGTTGTTGTGGAACAAAGGGTCTCCCTATGGTCACATGGGTGGAGTGTATCCACCATCTTAAGTTATTTTTACATGATTCTGTTATCCTGATAAGGTAAGACATAGGAAGCTGTTGAAGTGACCATTGGGAGAACAACAGTCACTGAAGGATCCTCATGTGCATTCTGACAAGGGGAACCAGTGTTATTGTGGAAGCCATTGTCCCTAATAATTTTAGAACTATAGAACCAAACACAAAACCACATAGAAGGCACAAACCACACAGGAAAATAATGGATCCAAGAACAGAAAACAGCAACACTGTAGTAAATATCCAAAGAATTTATTTGTCCACAAGAACAGAGATTAAGCCCTTTCATATAAGTACTTCATCAGAATCACTGTGTTGCTGTTTTCTGTTCCTGGATCCATTCTGTTCCTGTGTAATTTTAGAACTATCTTTGCTTTCACCTTGGTCTTGGGAAGAAGATGAAGTATTTGTTTCCTGAGTGCTGAAACTCTGTCTGTTGGAAGACATGCTATCAAGGAAGCGGTGTCTAGATCTGCGCCTACAAATGTAATATGTTGACAAGGCAACAGGGCAGATTTTTGAAAGTTGACTGTAATACCCAATTGAGTGCAAATTTCCAAGGTCGCATTCTTGGCTTGTTGGAGTAGATGCTTGGTGGTGGCAGATAGGCGCCAGTCATCTAGATAGGGAAACACTCAGAATCTTAGAAGCCTCAGGTGAGCCGTGACTACTGCCATGCATTTGGTGAACACTCTGGGGACTGTAGTGAGACCAAAGGGCAGAGCTTGGAACTGATAATGACAGGCTCCCAGCCAGAAGCATAAGTACCTTCTCGATGCCCTGTCCATTTTTATGTGGTAGTAAGCATCTTGAAGGTCTATCGAGCACTTCCAATCGTCTTTCCCTAAAAATGGAAGTATAGACTGCAGTGTCACCATTCAGAACTTTGACTTTTTGAGAGATTCATTTAAATTGCTTAGGTCTAATATGAGTCTCCTGTCCCCTGTTCTTTTTGGCACTAAAAAGAATCTTGAGTAAGTTTCAAATCCTATTTGGTCTGCAGGGACTTCTTGGATGACTCTTTTTTGCAGCAAATTTTGAATTTCTGTAGTTGCTTGCTCCCTTAGATTGGGTGGAACATCTAGGATAGTTCTGATCTGTGGTACAGGGTAGAAAATGGTATATCCTCTGGATATTATTTTTAGTACCCACTTGTCTCTTGTGATAGTCTGCCAGGCTTCTGGGTACATAGATAAATGTCCCCTGACTGCCTCCAGAGCAGAGCAGTCGGGCCTCCTTTCAGGAGCGCTGATAGGGGCGTCCGTGAAAGGAATCATGGTCATCCTGGTTCTGCAGGCCCCCTCTGCCTCTAGGGTGGCATCTACCATTGTTACCTCCCCCTCTGCCCGTGGGGAAGGATTCACTCCATGCAACCTGGAAAACTCTCTGGGATCTTCTGAACCACATTTTCCCACTTTTCTGACATTTAGGATAAGGTCTTGAAGGTACAGAAAAACATACTCCAATGGCAGAGAGAGTTTTTCCTTCCTGCTCACATCGGGTGAGAGTGTCCTTTACTTTGGGTCCAAAGAGTGAGGAACCATCAAAAGCAGCATTAGTAAAGGTAGATTTAAATGACTTCACAAAATTGCATAAGCATATGCAGGGGTGTCTCCTAAGGAAAACTCCAGAACCCACTGCCATGCTCACTCATTCAACTGTGTAAGAGATCAGCCTCATGGTGGAGTTGATGATGGAATTTAAGGTAGATAGCCGGGAGGGGACCTTCTCATTCACCCCCGCAGCCACTGTACCTTGTAGAGTATCTCCTAGTTCTTTCAGGAGATGTCTCTGTAGCCTTCTGAAATGAGTGAGGTAGTTCAGCAATCGAAGGGTAAAGGTCGCTGACGAAAAGACATGCTTCTCATATCTGTCCATCGTTCGAGAGTCTTTGCTCTGAGAATGGACAGATGAAGATGTCTCTAAAAGTTCCTTCTTGGTGGGTGCTGCCACCACCATTGCATCTACAGATATCCCCTTAGTGAGGAAATCCTTTCTGGAAGGAGCTGGTAAGAATTTGTTTGGCCTCCGAGAGACTGGTTCCATTGTGTCAGATGACTCCCATGCCTTTTGACTGATGAAGTCCATTAGCTCATTGAAAGGTGGAGACACCCAGGAGGCTGAAGGTTGAGATCCAAAAGACTTCAGGTACACTGACTTCTCATCAGAAGGGGTGGAGGCCTG
Source organism: Protopterus annectens (assembly GCF_019279795.1). NCBI lineage: Eukaryota > Metazoa > Chordata > Ceratodontiformes > Protopteridae > Protopterus > Protopterus annectens. The sequence goes on along the minus strand of NC_056735.1, from coordinate 722,614,791 downwards.
CCAGCCACCTCTCTGCTTCAGGATCTCTAGAATATCTGCAAATGAGATATCATCAGAGGACAACCGTGGGGACCCTTCTGACTCCTCGAGGTCACTGTCTGAATTGATGGACTCATCCGGAGAGTCTACGTGCTTCCTCTTGCAAGTTCTCTTCTGAGGGGGGCTCCTCAGAAGGGTATTCAGGGGAGGCCTCGAAGAGAGAGGTTCACCCAATGGGGGATCCTGAGACTCTGGATCTCTGCTGTCCTGTGGAATGGGTGGTGCCGAGACAGTAGCTGGTGCCTTAGGGGGATGAGTGCTAGTATTCTTATGTGGAGCTGTAGAGTTAACCAGCACACTCCTCATCACCTCAAAGGTAGATCTCACTGATGCCAAAGACTCCCTTGGCTCCAAAGAGGCAGATGAAGCCACTGGACCCAGAGAGATTGGCCCCGAGGCCGATGTAGGAGCTGAGCTAACCTGGGCCGATGCTCCAAGGGGTAGACTTGGCAGCGAAGATCGTGCCCAGGAATCCCTCTCGGGACCAACCGGGGAACCTCGGCTCCCAGGATCTGCGGACGGCACTGAGAGTGTTGGAGCAGAAGTCAGCGCCGTGATCACTGAAGGGGGACTTGGAATTGATGGATAAACAGTAAGTGGCACCAAGCACCAAGCACTCTGGGTCCAAAGGTCCAGCTTGGCTTAGAGGAGGAACAACAGTGGGTACAATGGCTATAGTAGGCTCCGGGACCAGATGGGTCAGAGCCGAAAATAATTTGGTTTTCGCCAGCGACTTCAAGAGTCTGCGCACCACCAATTCCACGTCATTGTCAGATAAACTCCTGGTGGAACTGGAGGATAGGGATGGAGAACAAGACCTGTGCAAAATGGGAGATCTCAGTGTAGGGGAGACCAGTGAAATCTCAATAGACCAGCTCTGAGAAGAGGAATCTTGCGGCTCAGAATTCTTTGGAGCTGAAGAACCAGGCTTGTCAATTAAAATAACCTCCAATGGTTCTGAAGACTGTGGAACCGAGGAGGTAGTCATCTTAGATATTTTAGGTAACTTGACTGCAGGCTCCAAATGAGCCGATGCAGCAGGTGATTGTCTCTTTTGAGGTTTGTCCTTTTTTGAAGAAGGAGAAGAAAAAGAGGAAGAAGAACTGTGGATAGCTTCTTCAAAAGTTGGCTTTAAGAGCCCCTTAAGGATCAATTTGTTTCTCCTTTCTTGTAAAACCCTGGCACTGAAGGAATGACAGAATATACAATCTTCTTGCAAATGAATAGCTCCAAGGCAATAAATGCAGATGACATGACCATCAGTAATACAGATTTTTTTTATGAACATTTCTGGCATTTCTTGAAGCCCGATGGCTTATGTTCCCTCTCCTTTGGGTATTTGGACATGATTATGACAAAAGACAACAATATAACAAAAGAAATTCTAATCACTAAAAACTACTGATATATAGATAACTACAACAGGAAACACTGAGCAGACAGATAAACAAGGGAAGATAATAGGGCCTCTAACTAAAACGGCCCTAAATTCCAGAAAAAACAACACACCAACCACAAGCCCATTAACTAAAATGGGCGAAGAGCTCTCTAACTTAAACGAGCTACTATTAAACTCTGTGAAAATACACAACAACCACTACAAGGGATACAGCAAGGCCTATGAAAATGACGGCCAAAGGCAGCACCAAAAAGGAATAATAGCGATAAAAATTTAGATATACTAGTTCAAAGGCTAACTATGTAACTACAATGCTAGAAGAAAACACCCACTATAATATATAAAGAGATTAAAGGTCTAACAAATGTAATAAGTAGAAAATTTTTCACATCTTAGCCACGGCCAAGAAGGACATATCCAACCTCGTAAAGCAGCAAACAAGATCTGGAAAGTTAGACCACTACATTATGGGATACCTACTTGCCACAAGCCAAGTTTGAGTCTTTCAGCTGTGTATTCATCGAGTCGGAGCGGAGGACTGGCTCCGAACCCATCATTGTAAGAATGAAGACGAGATAGGACAACATAACATCAGTATTTAGCTAGTCTCACTATCTATCCCTGACTGACTAAAAGAATTACTGCTCCTACTTACTGAATAGAGCAAGGGAAGATGAGTGAGTGGTCCTTTCTGTCAGAACCAAGACAGAATACAGAATGCTGCTGAGACTTCAGTCTCCTGTAATAGTAAAACATTTCAGTACAAAATGTCATTACATACATCTGGTCATCTGACTCTGTTTCCTGGGCTGTCCCCCATCATTAGAAGCTACCAGTGTTTAGCACCTATGTACTACAATACACACAGACAGAGCTTTGCACAGCTGCTGGAAGTCATAAAACCATAAAAACCATTTCACTCTTCCTACAGGAGCTGCAACCTATTCTCTAGCATAGACATTGCATCTCTGGCTCCCTTCAAAACTGTGGGATAATATTTTTATGGCTTAACCCATAAAGTAATTTAATTTCAAGAATATTTTGCAAAGTCAGGTGGTTTAAGATTAACCTCTTCACTTCCAGTATAAACTGTTACAATGTATACAGTTAAACAGTTACAATAATGCATGTACATCTCTTTTTCTTCCAGCAGGGCACACATTTGATACATTTTAACACAAGCAAACCTCACAAATACATTTTCAGCACAAGTATCTGTACAAATCAGTTTGTTATACAAATGACAGATAATTATTTACAAAATTCCGGCTAGCTGTGCTGGCGTATGTTACAAATCCACTGCCCTATTTCTCCTGGCATAGCTGGAAGTACCTCCTATCATCACACTCAACACAACTTCCAACAGGGCGCAGTACATCCACAGCATTAATATCCTTTACAGATACTGTGAACACAGCCAGAGAGAAATGAACTTTGTTTCCTTTGTATTCTTCAACCTCTCTAAAGCATTTGACATTGTATACAAGACGCACTATCCAAACTAGGCTGCTCCCATAACACAGGTCGCTGGTTTCAAAGCTACCTACAAGATCAGAAGCAAGCTGTAAAGTGGTCTAACCAACTGTCCCCTTTTCTTCATAACCCTACAGGAGTCCCCCAAGGGTCCATCCTAATTCTCCTACTTTTTAATACATTCACAAATAACTTACACACTTCCCTTTCCTCTGGAACCCTCATTAAATATGTTGAGAATTCCACCATTATCTGTATTTCACCCACCCTCTCAGAACTTCTCTCTAGTACTCAAAAATCCTTCACTGCCATTGAATCCTGGCTCGCAAATGCTCAGCTATTTCTTAATCCCCAAAAAACTAAGCTGATAGTCTCTAATCCCAAAAACACCACCCTTGGCTCTGACCAATTTAACATTTACTCAGCTGACAACACAATCATTGAAGGGGTGCAGGAAACAAAACTACTGGGTGTCGTTATCGATAATCTTACCTTCAACCCCCGTATCCAACAAAACATAAAGAAAACTCACCAAAAATTAGGACTCCTGTATAGAAATAGGCAATTCCTAATCACCACAACCAAGACTACCCTGGGTAAAACTTTCCTGCTACCCTCCCTGTTCTACGGTACTCCTGTACTAACCACCCTTCAAAACTCCTCCAAGTCCAAATTAGAACAATGCTATAACAAGATCACAAAGTTTGCCACAAACAACAAATTCCACACATGCCACTGTAAACCACTACGTGAACTCAATTGGCTAGAACTCCCCAACCAACTGGCATATATCCAGCTATCTGTTACACACTACCAAATCTATAAACCCACTGCCTGTCCCACTCTAGACAAGCTAGTTAAACCGTACATACCTAACAGTTCATTAAAATCAGACGATAAAAGCCTATTAGCAATCTCCAAACCCTCAAAACAACCAGGCCATTGCCTACACTCCTACTCCATCTCAAAAGTATGGAATCCCCACCCCTAGCCATCAGATCAATTCCCAAACTGGCAGTCTTCAAAGCTTGTTTAAAAAGCACCTGAGTAGCACATGACTCTGCACATGTAATACTTCAGGCTAATCCCCCTCTCTGTCTTAGCTACAACACCTGCCCCCTTCTTCTTTTTCCTGATTGTCTAAACTCCCATTCTACCCACAAAGCCCTATCACTTACTCACTATTTGTTACCCAGTCTCTGTCAACTCCCACCATGTCTGCACTTTCACCTTAGCAGCAACACCTGCCCCCATGTCTTCCTTTCTCCTCTTTCTGTATCCTTAAACCACCATTTTCCTACAAGGTCCAATCACTTACTCTCTCTATTACCCAGTCTCTCTCAACTCTCGCTATATCTACACTTTAAACCTCATATGTTACTACTCTCCCTTACAAAGCAAATGGGAGTCTTTCTTATATGAATTAGAGGTGCCCTCACTATACTCACAATGAACACATTTACTTGTATACATGATAAGCATAGACTTGTCTAAGCCAAACTGTGCTGTTACCACTAAAATTAATCTCTGAATCTCCAACTCCCACAAATCTCACTATACTCAAGCTGAATACCATGTTCACATGTTCCAATTTATATGTCCTGATTAATGCTCATATCCTTCACAAAACTATTGTACTACAACAATCATGTGAAAAATGTGTGTATGTTTTTAAAGTTATATGTATCTGTACATCGTTAAGACTGTTTTTGACAGTGTTGCATGTAAAGATGTTTCTGACTGTTATATGTTTTACATTTAAATTAACTGTATGCTGTAAATTTAATTTTGTTGATTGAGTTACTGATATGTCTGTAAGTGGAGCTTTTCTCCCCAGGCCTCCACTGAAAATGGGCTCTGTTACCTAGTCGGACTATCCCAGTAAACAAATGTCAAATAAATAAAATAAATAAATGAATCACTGACTGTCCTTGTCTATTTTTACTAGTTGTATAGAAAAAAAGTCTGTTATAGCAGATAAAGGAAGGATAAAATCCAGACTATGATGCCTTCCTTATTCATAAATTGGACATATCAGCAGAAATTTGGACTGTTGGGTGACTACGCAGATTTACTGCAAACAGAGAATCTTTGACCCACTGACAGACTTTGGGTGGAATTCATAAAACTCATCTGCTTCAAGCTAAGTGATTTTGCATGATGAGCAGTAATGTGCAGGGTGTGAGTAATTCAATAAACACAGCTACACTATGCAGCTAGCTAAAATAACATGGTCAACTGTGTTACATGCTAATGATCCCATAATTAAGCTATGTGTGTCCTAATGAAGTAAAATAAAAAACATGCTGGATTGATTAATAAACATTTAAATGTCATGCAGTGATGCTGCACCCACCTTAGATTTATACATGGCCAGATGCTTGTGCTCAGGCAGTGTAAGGTAGTGAATAATGTTAGGGGCTGCCAAAGCTATTGTAAACTTTTATCTGCAAGAGGCTCTGAGTAGCTGTCTCTTCAACTGACAGTATGCGATGTAGCTCCCGGGGTGCAGGTTTTTCCACCCCAACTTAACATTTAATCCCTCCATGGCAATGACATAGTAGACCTTGAGACACCATGCGACAAATAGTGGACATGTGTTGGAATATGTCTGCAGTACTTTGGAGTATCCATCCCAGTGCATATTAAGGAATGTGTGAACTGCTGAAGTCATAGTTTTGCTGCCTGGATACATCAGGTGATGCCCTGGAGTATAGCCCCACACTGTGTGCAAAAATAATTCCCATGTGTGCTATGTTATACAATATTAAGGTTAAGAAGCAGTTACAGCAGAGTGGCCTCATGTAGAGACAGCAGTTCTCAGCACCACAGGCAGTAGCAATTGAGATACATGAGGAGTCAGAGGAGGAGCCAGCAGCAGGGTTGACCCTGCCAGATGGAGGTGGGCACAGGATTCCATGGCACTAGCTAAGAGGCAGCAGACTACACATAGCTTTACAGCATATCCATGCAAGAGCTAAGCAGATACATACAGTAAACATGATGCATACAAAAAAACCCCACCAGACTGTGCTTACCCATGTGCAGGCTATCTATGCAGTCCATCCGATATAGGCAGTCCAACTTACAATGTGCAAAGGGCAGGACAAAGTTATCATCATTTGCACAGGTGAAGACGGGAGTACATAACCTTACAAAAGCTAATTAGATATATACAGCAAAATGATGCATATAGAAACATCAGACTGTGCTTACACATGCATGGGCTGACCACACTGGGCATCATACATAGGGAAGGATATAGTTTTCATTATTTGCACTGGTGTGGAAATGAGTACAGGAGTATACATTTTTCAGAAGGAAATGTGAGATCTTGATTGCTGAGGTCTATAGCAAAAAAAGTGCTTTTGGGGGACAGTTAAAATTGGTAGGAGGGTGTTTATGTCAGGAAGTGCCAAGGTTAGTTGAAGTGTGGGATGTGCTGGGGGCTGTGGTATTTTTGTGTGTGTGTGTGTGGGGGGGTGGCTGCAGGGACACTAACTCAGCAAATGGTGCAGCACTACACTATGACATAGTGGAGACGTTCAGGCATGCATGACAGAAGGTTCAGCTTGCATATCTCCACCCACAAGAGCTGGATCTGCCTGGACTTGCACAGGTTGCCCCATGACCTTGACTGGATATCAGTGTGCTACCTGACCATGGCAACATCTGCTGGATGATGTGCCAACACATCAATAACCATGATCACAGGGGTAGCCTCTCTTTGGTGTAGACACATCTGCAGTTGATGTGCTGTGAAAGTGCTACCAGTTCAGGGGTTCAATTTTTCTCGCCCATGCCAGATCAACATCTGAGGACATAGCAGATGCCAGCTGTGAGGACTGCCACTCACCCCTGACAGATGACCTTGACAAGACACAGCACAGTCCAATTTATGATTAATTCTATCCAAGTCACACATGCAGGTCATGCATTCCCATAATGTACTACCTAGTGTAGTTTAGTGTTAGATTGTGACACCTTCCCTATAAAATACAAGGATAAAGATCTGGTTACTAAAGTGTCAGCAAATTGTCTGACTAAGGGTGTTGTATATATGTGTTTGCCAAGGCTGTGGCAGTTTTTATGAGGGTAAAACAGAATGACCCTTACAAAATGGATGCATGAACAATATAGGTAGGAAAAACAAAAACAATGCCCTATATAACACCAAAACTTACTGGTGTATCAAAAACTAAATTTAAATTTGGGGTTATTCGGGTGGCAGTTGGGAAATGTTATTGGAATACAGGGAATTAATTTGGCAGATATGTCTCAATGCCACTGCAAAAACAGGTTTAAATGAATGTTTCCTTAAACAGTGTGTTGAAATTGAGAATGTTTAATTTGTAACTTTTCTTTCTTATATACGCATCTATTTATTTATTTGCTTACACATTGAATTATTTGTACTTAGAATTGTAATTGTTTTTATGTGTTACTATATGTGTTTCTTTATGTAATGATTATATTAAGATTTTATATTCAGCACTTAATATCAATGCTTTTTACTGCATCATTAATTAATTGTCTGTGATGGTGTTTGATTGGGTGGAGTTTGCTATGTAAATGGTTACACCTGTATATGAACTCATGCTCTGAATAAGCCCTTTGGAAAGGATGAAAGAACTTAGCATGAATTTTTAGAAAGATAAATATTTGTTTTTACTTTGAAACCATTAAACGTGGTCGGTTACTGTTCATCCAGCCTTTGAGCATCCTAATTGCAGTACACACCATCTCCTTGTTTTATGGCTACTGGTTTTGTATTTTGGAGGTTTTGCCTTGTTTTTTGGTTCATGGATTATTATTTTTATCTCATCATCATCCTATCATGTTACTAACTGAGCCTCATCTACCTCTAACCTTAGCATATTTAATTCTTCCTTAAACATTTCCATTCATACTTTTCTTGACTTCCACATTTCTCTGCTTTATAAAGATTTTCATAAAATTTCCAAAATATTTCTAATAACTGTAGAAGATCTCTGGTTATTTTCCTTGTTATACACTTCCTAAGGTTGGCAACAACCCTTTCTACTTTCTGTCGCCTGAAATGTTGGGCAAAAGGTTTGTGCTCTGGAGTTATTATCAAAAAATAGTTGCTTAACAGCAATCTTTCTAAACTCATGCATATTATCGAGGTAATCCCTTATTTTCTCTTTAGTACTCTGCAACTGAGCCTGTTTGTGTTCAGTCAAATTCTCCCTATTATGCAATACTTTAACCTTTGTCAGTCCCTCTAAATGATCCTTATAACTTTTTAACCAGATCATTTTTTTTATTTCTACCCTATTTTTAAACTCCACTTTCATTTTATCCCATGCCCTAGCTATATTTTCTGAAGAAATTTCTATCTCCCTAATAACTCCCAAATAATTTCCACTACCCATTCCTTGAATTTCTCTCTGTTTCATGATAGATGAGGAATCACTACTGTCTCATTTCTATTTCATTAACCTGCATTTTTATTTTAGTTATTATTGGCGCATGATCTGAAATAGTTATTGGATGCGTATCAAAACTTTTGGTTAAATGCACATGTTCCTATGAAATATAATTTCTCTCTAGCCTAGCCCAGTTTTTGTACCTTGGGGAATAATATGCACATTATGTCCAGACACCTGCTACTGAATGCTCATCTTTCACACCAAAGATTTTCATATTTTTTTTAATCTCCCTTCTTTTTTTATATTTTCCCTTCTAGCCCCCCACCCCCCAAGATGCACCCTTACTGCTGCAACTCAAATTCTAATTCTCTCCTATAAGTAATATTCCTTGCTGAAAGCTGATCATTTCTCCCAGAATTTTCTTAAGGTCCATTGTTGTAGTTTTAGGTGGCATGTAAATACATGCCAGCATAATCCTCCTCCTTTGCCAGTAGCTTGTTACTACTACAAATCTACCATTATTATCATTTTTTCCCTCTTTTATCACTATTGGAGCTCCTCTAGCAATGGATATAAGCACTCCAGTTTTCCTTTGTCTCAGATATTCCACTGAATAACCATCTGGAAACCCTTTCTTTATCAAATTCACATGCTCATTTCTTTCTAAATGTGTATCCTGTAACAGCTATTAGCACTCTTTATTTTTTTAATATAGTTCACTACTCTTTCTTTTTTGTATATACCTGTGAGACCATTCACATTCAAAGATAATATGGAAAATGTTGCCATTATGATACAAAGTTATTATTCCCACCTGTTATATATGGGTCTATATTATAACATCAATGTTTGAAAACATCAAACAACATATGGTCGACACCATATGGTCGATGTCTTCAAACATCAAACTTATAAAAACACAAAAAAAAAGAAAAAAGTACCCTAACGGGTTTAAGCAGGGGGACAAGACCCCCTGCACCCCCAACATAGGGGGCTGCACCCCCCACATTCCCGCTACTTAAATATACCAACTCCAAGACTGTACTACATTGCAGTAAATGGAAATCTCCCCTTACTATATATATTACTTTTACACTCAGTATAGGACAATAAATACCATGTGTTCTCTTGAACACTACTTTGTCTCTAATTTCTGCTAAAAATTCCTGGGGGTACCCTCTCCTGGAAATCATACCCAACAATACCTCACAGTCTACAAGAAAGATCTCTAATTCTGACACCATTCTTGCCAACTTTACCAGCTGCCCTTTTACTACAGCATTTTTGTGGTATGTAGGATGCCAACTACGAAAGTGGAGGTAATTGTTAGATAAAGTAGATTTTCTATAAATAGTTGAAACAAATCTAGCCTGTGATTTATCTTTTCCCATTTCCACATCTAAATAATTGATACTTTTGGTTTGAATTGGATAACTAAATTTCAAAACTTTCATAATATTATTGATGAATTCCAAAAATGTACTTCATTTATCAGTAGTGTCTCTCCACAAATAAAAATGTCATCCAAAAACCATATATAATCTAACCAGAAGTTGCTAAATTCACTTTTAAATAAAAATGTTTTCTTCCAGTAGGCCATGATCAAATTTGCAAATGCTGGGGTGCAGACAGCACCCATAGCTTCTCCCATAGCTTGTCTAAAATGTTGCTTGTCAAATATATGAAGTTGTATTTTAATACCAACTCCATCAGGGTTACTGCCAGACATATTTTATCTGTGTCCATTTCTGCTATTTCTTAACTGCTCTTCAAACCATTTAAACCCCAGTGTATGTGGTATTGCTGAATACAAATTATTTATATCAGCAGTGATAAAAATGAGAGTTTCATCAAACTCTAGTTCATTTATTAAGCCTAAAAAATGCCATGAATCTTTACAAATTTGACTTATTCTGTTAACATTATTCTTAACCAAGTAGTCCACACATCTCGCTATATAATAAGTTATAGACCTAGTGACGTCTACAGTAGGCACAAAGGAGGATCATCTACATTTTCATGTAATTTTGGGATACCAAATATCACTGCCACAACTGGTTCATCATTATACATATAGTCATATTCACTTTTGGCCAATTGTCCATCCATCAACATGCCATAAAGGGAACTCTCTATAAAGTTGTATGCCCTATTAATTTTACTAAAGAACTTTCAATATAAGCTTCTTTACTCAACATACTTTTCATTTTACTTGTGTATTGAATGTTGTTCATTATAGCCAAACCTCCCCCCTTGTCTGGCTTCATGACTTTAACATAAGAATCATTACACATGTCATTTAACAATAACTTCTCAGTTTTAGATAAGTAGAAGCTTTTCTTTTCACTTGTTTTTGACAAAATGTATCTTACATCATGTTCACACATTTTAAAAAATTGCATTTGAACATTCAAGGGGGGACTGAAACAACTAGGATGGCTTAACTTCAGCATACTGTTGCTAATATTGTTTTCAGGAAACTGTAAGGCTAGATTTAATTTCTTTACAAGCCATTTAAAATTTAAAATTGTCTCTACTAACTTTTTTTAAATGTCTAGTTTCAGCTTTTGTGTTACATACATGCACTAATGTTTGGCAGGTTGATCTTTTATACAGATGTTTCTTGTCATATCCTTTGAACCTATGTCACATCATACAAGCCTTTTTATTTTAATGACAGTCCTCAAACAAACAAGCAAACAAACAAGCACACACCCAGAACACCCTCAGAAGATATTAACTTAATACAAACACACAAAACTATGTATATCTTCACATAATGAAGTTTAACCCTCCTAATAGGAACAGTTGTCCCAGATTGACAGCTACACTCATAGGCTTGAATTGACCTATAATGAAGGTTATCCATGCTAAGGCACATTGTATACCCTATGCATCTACTTCTACTGCAAGTGTTGTCTGCTTTTGTCTTATCTTTATTCCTCTACCAGGTGTAAAAAACAACTTGAACGCTTTCAGGAAACATTTTCTTTTAGCAACTGAAAGAAAAATATTCTCTTTATTGTCCTTATCAGCTTGTCTCCATAGAAACATGAGAACCCGATACACACTTCTATTCAGCTACAAGCTTCTCATGTTGAATTGTGAACATTTAATTAGTAATAGAAAACTTTTAATTACATTCGGTTTTCTTTTGTTTACTTGCTTCCACTTAAAACATGTTGTTAGATCAAGCCAAGAACCTTAATCCACTCATTCCCCTATGCAAAAGTAAGAAAACATATCAGTTTACCTTGTAAAACGCTCTTTTGTCCAGGCATTCACATTCTTCTCTTTTTACATTGCAGTGCCTACATTTCTTAAAGCTTAACAAGACGAAAGAAAGAAGGAAAAAATAAAAGCTGTTTAGTATCTATATTACACACAAAAATAATGGAAAAAGCATTACTGTATAACCTGCAGTATATGTTATGTTTTATAAGAATACTGTTGAGAACAAAAACTGTTTTGCTTACAGTTACCTCTTCCTTCCTGTTTTTTTCTCCTTAATGTTCTTCCAAACATTAATGACATGAAGTAGGGCATATGCTTTGGAGCTCCCTGCAAGCTTAATAAAGTCAAAACAATTAAATATTTCCAGGTTTTCTTGTTCTGTCATATTTCACAAATGTTATCCCACATTTATTCATTAATTCTTGAGTTGAAAGTTTTCTTCCTGTTGATCTCCATCTCTCAGCTACAGTCTGTGGCTAATTTCCAATGTACTCCTGCTTCCTCTAGTCAGCTCCTGTTTTTTTTCAATCTCTCAAGCATTTTCCTTTAGAACATTGAAAAGGTTTCACTGGCATAGTGTTTCTATTACCTTTATTTATCAGAAGAATAGGAAGCAGAATCCTCTTCTGTTCAATAGTTCACTTTTTGTTGGACAAACATTTGTATTTCCTCCTTAGCATGTTCAGCATCAAAAAATGACTGACCATCCAGGAAAAATATTCTGAAGATAGCTGGATACAACAGTTTGAATCTCACACCTGCTTCTCAACATTCCCTGATTGCTGGAATAAACTTATTCCACTTCTGCCTGGTGAAGACTGAGTACTCATTTCCACAAGCACTCTATTGACTCCAACTTTTACTACTTTGTCCTTCTGTCATGATTTGTCAGAAACAACTCATGTGAAGTTGTTCTAGCTCACCTTCATTCTCACTGATGGGTTCGGAGCCGATCCTCGGCTCCAACTCGGCCAAATGCTAAAGCTCAAGGTCTTCAAACAGCTCATGGCCTACTCCCTATCCCATGATGCAATAGTGCTTCCCTCAGATCTCATTTGCCGCTGCAACAGATTGGGTGTGCATCGAACAGCTCTGGCCAATATTGTCAAATTTTTGATATTTGTCTAAACTAGACATTTTCATTCCTGTTTGTTGTTAGTTGTTAGAGTACAGTGTCAAAGGAAAAACAACTTCAAGAAGATCAACACACGGCAGGTTCAGGTTAAGGCACTTTAATCTTGCAGCAAGGAGACAAAAACGTGCTAATACAGAGTTTGTCTAACTAGAATCAGGAAGTGAAGCCATTCTTATACATTTCTTACAAGACATTGCCTACTAGGCTGACGTAATAAATCAGAAGTTCTTACAATATTATTTCATAGCAGCTGTTTGTCCATGATTTTCTGCTGACATATCAAGTTTATAAAAAAACTTCCTAAGAAAAACAATGTGGCCTTGGAGACCACTGGTTAGATACAACTTCTCACTATATGATGTTACTATTCAAGGTACTATGGCTAAGTTGAGCACAAAGCAAGCACAGATTATAGTTCATTTCTTCAAGCAGTCTTTGTTCAACTGTATCTATCTTTTCTGCAGCTGTGCATGTTCTCATAACACTAACAGAGCTGATTGTTCAATTTCAATAACATTATAGAAAACAGTATTGTTCTATTCATTATTTTCCTGACCTAGCAGATAATCACCTGCTTCTCAGTAAATTTCCAAAAGGCATAAACATGAATTTTGCTGTGCTAGCAAATACTAGGTCAGAGAGCATCTTGCAGTTTCAGAAAGCATCTTGTAGTTTCATACAAAACTAAGCTGTACATAAAATAGAATGAAATGTGTTAACCCTTTTAGCTTCTAATAAGCACTAAACACATACATTAATACATATTTGTTCTGACATTTGCCCCCTGTTAATACTTTTTATTCTATTTTCAAAAGCATAAACAGTTTGCTTCTTCTCCTAACCTCTTCCGTTCAGAATTTGCAGTTAAGAGAGTCATTCAGTTTAAACTTATGAAAGTGTTTCATTTTTCAACAGTTCTTCAAATTCAGTACTTTGATACAAAGTCTCAGAAACTGACATGTCTATAAAATCTTTAATTAATCTTTTTATGCAGGGAATACCACAACAAACACACACTCCTAATAGGAGTAATCCCACACAAATGGCAATCAAGATGTTCATTAGGATGCTACCCCACCCCCCAAACAAAATTCTGGAAAAAATCCATCAGTGGGTTTGGGCCTGGTTTGGTCATGGCCGACACTTGCTGAATTACCTCGAGGTGGTCGTTTATCTCATGCTGGTTGTCAGGAATATACGAACAGCACTCCTCTTTTATTAAAGTGCAAGTACCGCCTTTCACTGCTAGGGTGAAGTCGAGAGCCATGCGGTTTTGAAGCACCACAGTTCTCATAGCGTTCAGTTCATCAGTTACTAATTCGAGAGCAGAAAAAGTTGCATTACTCATTACTTTGAGAAGTTTGGACAGTTTTCTCAGCTCCCAAATCGATTTTACTGCGCCATATGCAGGGGCTATACCTGCTCACGATATAATAGTGTCACTCAAGTCCATGTGTGTCAGTTTATCTTTGTTTTTCACGGAGTTATGGTTTCTCCAGCCTGCTTCGATTCGTCCCACTGGATTCTCAGGTTTCTTGATTGGATTTCCAGGTTTCTTGGTGACCTCTCTGACATTTCGAATTTTTCCCTGAGGCAAAACTGCAGTGTGTCGTATGGCCGGAACCAGGTAACCCAAAAAACAACTGCTGGACCAATTCTCAGGTGACCATTTGTATGCCTTTTTCCCACACACAAAATAACAATCTTCTACTTTAGTATTAATATATACTTGCCCTGCATGAAACATTTTTCTATCAATGATAGTTAGCTGTTTAAAAAGAACAGAATTATGTTGTACTTCATTAACTGTTTTGTGCATTGATTCAAGAAACGAGTCATAATTTGTATCACAAATGGAACCTGCATTATTAGCTTTGGCATAACATTTGTAAGGAACAGTCATATTACAATTGCTCCAACCCACCTGAACAGTGTTATTTTTGTAAAAACATACAATTCCCTTTTGTGTAAAAGGCAGGTACAATGCTATTTTGTCTTGTGATTTTACAGTCGTAGTTTCAAAAATCAAATTTTCCCAGGTCTCATTGACCCCTAGGGGGACAGCAGTCAATAATCCCCCGTATGCTGTTGGTATAGCTGTGCAAATCCAGCAATTCGAAACATTAAAAGTTTCAGCATACACATATTTAATTGCTTGGTAAGTGTTAAAGTTCGGATGCCAGTCTATGAGTAATGCATCACATTTTTCTAGTTCAGCTCGTGTGACTGGAAAAAGGAAAGGCCACAGCAAAAAGATTAATGTTATCAGTATAGTTAACAGAATGATCATGCAATACTTCTGAGGTTGTTCTGCATTCCTATTTGCTCCATATCTGGTCATTTTGTTCTTGTGTAACAGTAACAAGTTTTTTGTTCAGTTCAAAGTTTTTAACCAATTTACAGTGTGTCAGATGAATCCAGGACACTCGCTCTGCAATCTTGACTGCAATGGGTGTTGACAGTAGCACTTGGTATGGCCCTTCCCACTTTGGTGGCGTCCAATTCTTCTTTTTGATGACTTTCACCCAGACCCACGTGCCTGGGACTACTGCTGCTTCTGATGGTCTGGTTTGTTCTTTATCTGAAACAGAATTTAACTGCAAAAGTTGTTTATTACTTAGAAGTCATCTCATATATTCTGCGAGTGAACTGTCGGCCTCCTGGTCTGTAGGCATGAGAGGTTTCCACTGAGGTATATAGTATGCTCTCCCAAATAATTTTTTCAAAAGGAGTTAACCCCTTTGCATTTGGAACAGTTCTCATGCGCAACAGTGCCAGAGGCAGGCAGTACACCCAATTCTTTTGTGTCTCACTAATTAACTTCCTAAGTTTACTTTTCAAAACTCCATTATGCCTTTCTACTAGTCCTGCGGATTGTGAATGGTATGCACAATGGTTTTTCAAGGAAATTCCGAAATATCAGCTCAACTGTTGTATAGTTTGATTTACAAAGTGTGTGCCATTGTCACTGTAGATCTTTTCTGGTATGCCAAATCTAGGAATAATTTCTTTAACAAGGATTTTTGCAACAGTAGCTGCATTTGGATTTTTGGTCGGAAAAGCTTCCACCCATTTGAAAACATATCTATAATGACAAGACAATACTTCTTATTTTCGCATTTGTTCAGTTCTATGAAATCCATACAGATAGTATGGAACGGATATGGTGGTGCAGGGAAACTCCCTTGCTTAGGCTTCAACGCCCTTTGTGCATGATGCTTGTTACAAACATGGCATGCCGCACAAAAATTTTTTGTGTAGTTTGTAAATCCATATGCTGTGAACACTCGATTCACTAACTGTACCATCCCCCCTGTTGAGACATGGCACTGCCCATGGCTCAACAAAGCTGCATATGTAAACAAATTAGACGGCAAAATCGTTTTTCCTTCTTTGGAGATATACAGCAATTTCTCAAGAATTGCTCCTCGTTTTATCCATTTCTGTTTTTCTACTTTCGTAATAAGTGTCTGCATTGTTTTTAACATTTCTAAATCTAAAATCTCAGAAGGTTGTAATTCCTCAATCAAAAGAAATACTTCTGAAGCTGAAGCTGCCTGCTTTTCAGCTGTATCAGCTCTCGCATTACTTTTTGAAATCCCATCCTGTTGCTTGGTATGAGCTACGCATTTACAAATAGCTACTTTCTGAGGTAACTGAATAGATTCTAACAAATCGAAAATAAACTGCGCATGATTAATCGGTTTGCCAGTAGATGTTATCATTCCTCTATTCTTCCATTGTTGTGCAAAAACATGTACAGTAGAAAAAGCATACAGGCTGTCAGTAAAAATGTTCACACATTTACCCTTTGCCAAGGTACATGCCCTTGTCAAGGCAATCAATTCTGCTGCTTGTGCAGATAAGTTGTGTGGTAAAGACTTTGCTTCTAAAATCTCAGTATCATAAACTACTGCATACCCCACTAGGTTCTGCCCTGTAGGGCCCCTTCTGCATGAGCCATCCACGTAATATGTCACCTCGGCATCATCCAAGGGAACATCCATTAAATCTTTTCTAGGCAGTGTCTTTTGCTCAATCTCCTGCAGGCAGCTGTGTGGTGTGCCGTCCGAAGGGGTCGGGAGCAAGGTAGACGGATTCAAAGTTGTACATCGTTCAATTGTCATATGAGGTTAGCTCAACAGTATAGTCATACAGGAAAGATGTCTAGCAGGAGAAAGATATGCTACTTTTTCTTGCAGTAAAATAATCGCGACTGCATGAGGCACTCTCCATGTGAGAGGGTGGAACAACACTACTGAGGCTGAAGCCTGTACTGCCATTGCAGCTGCGACTACTGCTTGTACACAGTGGGGCAGGGATCGTGCCACTGGGTCCAGCTGTGATGAATAGTAAGCTATGGGGCGTTGCTTGTCCCCATGTTGCTGTGTTAACACTGATGTCATATAGCCTTGCTTACAATCTACAGTTTGGAAAACACGTATATGATAGTTTGGTAATCCTAAAACTAATGAGGATGCTATCAATTGTTTTAGTTTGCAGAAAGCTGATTCTGCTTCTGGTGTCCATTGTAATAAATCTTGTGCTGCCATAGGCTTCTTGTATGATCAGTGGAGCAGACTCCAAGGCACAGTTTGGAATCCAACTCCGACAAAAATTAGTCGTACCCAGGTAGGACATCATTTCCTTCTTGGTAGTTGGTTTGGGTGCTTGTAAAATTGCTATTTTCCTATCTTCATCTAATGTTCTGCCTTCTTTGGATATTACATATCCCAGGTATTTAACCTGTTTTCTCCAAAGCTGCAACTTGTTTTGTTTACTTTATGTCCTTGAGTGGCTAAAAAATGTAATAATGCTATGGTATCTTCTCTGCATTCTTGCTGGGTGGGGGCTGCCAGCAGGATGTCGTCTACATAAAGTAAAATCTGACTGCCTCTTTGTGGGCTAAATCCCGCCAAGTTGCTTGCCATCTCTTGTGAAAATATTGTTGGACTTTCACAATATCCCTGTGGTAGTCACGTGTATGTATACCTTTTCCCCTGAAACATGAATGCAAACCAATGTTGGTTGTCAGGGTGTATCGGTATCGAAAAGAACGCATTGCTAATATCTACCACAGAAAAATACTTCTGTTGAGGCTTCAAATCATCCAATAGGGTGTGTGGATCTGGCACCGTAGGTGCTCTAGGTATTACTACATCATTAACAGCTTGTAAATCTTGGACCATACGTCATTCTCCATTTGCTTTCCTGACAGGAAATAAGGGTGTGTTACATGGTGAATCGGGAGATTCTACCAGTACTCCTTCCTTAAGTAAAGTTGCTATTATAGGTTTGATTCCTACTTCTGCATCTTTCCTTAAGGCATACTGTCTCTTTTGTGGTCTAAATGCTGATTTTGGCGTGATAATAACTGGACCTGCTGTACGAATAAGTCCTACATCTGATTTTCCTGTTGACCAGAGAGTTTCTGGTATGCTCCGTAAGGCATTTTCTTCCTCTTCTAGTAAGAGTGCTAATCAGCTGTCCTTGCTAGACTGCAAGTGTACAGCTAGGTGTGTCTGTGTTATCCAATTTAAACTCTGCTTCTGTACTCCCTGTTCTGACAATTCTAACTCCGTCTGTTTTTCCCACTTTGTGATTTTTTTCTCCTAGGTCTGCCCATTTCACATTCTTGTCCTTAGTCAAACTAACATATGGTAATCGATTAGATTTATAGAGTGCAAAGAATTCCTGGGGCAATGAACAGCTAACTACACTGTTCCCTTCTGTGTCCCAGTACAGATTACGTAGTACTAATCTGTTTGCATGGTTTCTAAACAGTTCTTGCTCATATTCTTTATCAGGTCCTGGTGTGCTACAATAATACAGAGTACAGTGCAACAAATGCTGTTTATCAGTGTCAAGGGAGGGGGACTACTGATGGCTATGTTCATCAGCTCTTTGGTTACTGCCCCTGGACCAGTCATGACCAAGTCCTGGCTGTACCAATAAAATGTTTCGCCCTCCGGTCGCACCACAAAAGTATCCATTTGTCGCTGTGCTTCCATACCCTGCATAGTTGGAACTACTGCTATGCCAAATATCTGCATAAGATCTCTGCCCAAAAGGTTTACCGGGCATTTTGCAGAAACAACAATTTTGCTTTTCTGGGTCATCCCTGAAACAGGGTCAGTTATTGCTATGTTATGGGAGAGTGGTTCCCGATACAGCTGTCCATTAGCTGCTTTCACTAATATGTAATCGAGTGATTCTGAATTTTCTGGTAGTGTGGAAGGATGTATCAGGGTCCGCGATGCCCCTGAGTCACACAGAAATTTAACTTCCCTCCCCTCTACTAGAAGTGTAACTTCCGGTTTCGTGTCTGCTAAGTAGAGCTCTAAGCTCAATAATGCTAAGTCTAAAATTTCACTTTCTTCACTATCTGCGATTTCTTGCACTTCCTCTATTTCTTCTATCACATCCTCTACTCTCTCTATCACATTTGCATTTGTCTTTTCTTGGTTATTCCCTTCTAGTGATTCCTGGCTATCATATAGTCAGTCCTCACCCTCCTTATCTTCCATGGCTACCTTCTTGTTTTGCTTGCAATCCCTTGCTAAATGTCCCTTTTTTCCGCACTTAAAACATTCACCCCTTTTTTTTCTCTCTTCAAACTCCTCTGATCGCTTATCAGATTGTTTGTTTCCCTGGGCATTTTCTTGCCCTTTTTCCCAGACTGTACTACAAAAACTTCTGCTCCGTCTTCTACAGCAAATACTTGGGTTTTCTTTTTCTTTTTATTATTAAAATGCCTTTCGGCATGTCTTGCATATTCAAGTAATGACTGTAATCTACTTGTACGGTGATCTACCATGTGCTTTGTAATAAAGCTGCTGATGGGCGCAATACTGCCTTTCAAAAATGCATTCTTTAACTGCTGCTCATATGGGGAATCTTGTGTTTGGTCTTCAGGTACCTGCATTCCACAATGGTTATTAAAACACTCTAATAATCTAGCATAATATCTGTCAACAGTTTCACCTTCTTGTTGGATGCATTGATTAATGCAAGTCCAGTCTGCTCTAGGCTTCCATTTCTCAGAGATTCGGTCTGTTAGACCTTTCACTCTGTTATCCAGTTCTGCGTTGCTATGTGGGAGTGGCTTGTGTTCTGTGTCACGGGGATTCCAGTTGCCACTGATCATGTGCCAATCTGGACCTACGATTTATCTAACTACTTTTTCTACTTCTTCTCCATTTAAATGATAACTTAACCCCATGCCCTGTAAGTCTTCTAAGAATTTTCTAAAATTAACTTTTGGATGGGGAATTCCCTCTGTGGCTTTCCGGTTGTCTTCAGGTGTCCATGGTCTATATACTAGGAGAGTTGGGTCCTGCCCTTCCTGTCCTGCCTGAGGATTTGTTACTTCTATGAGTGGACATATCTCTTCTTCACTCATAGCTCATGAATTTTTGTTCATTTGATATAACTCAATATCCCCTCTTAAGTTACGTGTTCGAGACCTAGTCTCAACGGGATCTCTGACAAACGGTTTTGGCTTCGCGGAGACAGCCGGGTATAACGGAGGTGGACCAACTTGTCCACTCGCTTCATATTCTGGTAAGGGAAGCGGAGGGGGCGGAGGGGCTGATGCTATTACCAAATTATTGTCTTCTTTATCTAGAAACATAGCTTTTGAATTATTACTTTTTTGTTCCCTATGGTTTGCTTCCTCAATCCACCTGTGTGCCTGAGGAATGCCTAATTGATGTTGCTTTTTCACCTGACCTTTTGCGTCAGTTTTAAGCTGTTTGATGAGTTTAATAAGTGAGGATTTTTTAATTTGCCATCAAATTCATATTTATTAACCCATTTTGTATAGTACCTAACATTGTCGGCACACTGTAATTGCATATATTTTGCATCTTCAGTTAACGGTGGATCTTGGGAACTTTTTGTGCACTTATTTCCCATATTGTTCTGACTGTTAAAATGTTACGTAACCCTTCTTATCTTTACGTGGTACCACAATTTCTTTTCTTCACAGTTTATCTAGAATAACTGTCTTACCTATTCTGTTTCCCTGATCTATGACAGGACTGTAATCTTCCTGTCCCTGACTTGTACAAGACAAATCTTCTGACAGATGATACAAATCAAGTCCTTGATCTAAAACAGAAAAAAGGTAAATCTCACCTTACCTGAGCCTACGTGATTGATCGTCTGGTTCGAGGAAAAAACGTTAACTCGTCCTCCAGTCGCAGATCAGAACAGTGGCTGGCCTCTTTTGAACGACAATTCAGTCGGAGGTCTTTTAGAGCAGAAGAACCGATGTGGTCTCTTCCTCGTACGGTTTCATGCCACCTGGCCCATCTGACCTGAGGCAAAGTGAGAGTTTCCGGTCCGAAGGACCAATCTGTCAAAGGAAAAACAACTTCAAAAAGATCAACACACGGCAGGTTCAGGTTAAGGCACTTTAATCTTGCAGCAAGGAGACAAAAACGTGCTAATACAGAGTTTGTCTAACTAGAATCAGGAAGTGAAGCCAATCTTATACATTTCTTACAAGACATTGCCTACTAGGCTGACGTAATAAATCACAAGTTCTTACAATATTATTTCATAGCAGCTGTTTGTCCATGATTTTCTGCTGGCATATCAAGTTTATAAAAAAACTTCCTAAGAAAAACAACGTGGCCTTGGAGACCACCGGTTAGATACAACTTCTCACTACATGATGTTACTATTCAAGGTACTATGGCTAATTTGAGCACAAAGCAAGCACAGATTATGGTTCATTTCTTCAAGCAGTCTTTGTTCAACTGTATCTATCTTTTCTGCAGCTGTGCATGTTCTCATAACATGAACAGAGCTGACTGTTCAAGTTCAATAACATTATAGAAAACAGTATTGTTCTATTCATTATTTTCCTGACCTAGCAGATAATCACCCGCTTCTCAGTAAATTTCCAAAAGGCATAAACATGAATTTTGCTGTGCTAGCAAATACTAGGTCAGAGAGCATCTTGCAGTTTCAGAAAGCATCTTGTAGTTTCATACAAAACTAAGCTGTACATAAAATAGAATGAAATGTGTTAACCCTTTTAGCTTCTAATAAGCACTAAACACATATATTAATACATATTTTTCTGACAACAGTTAGCTACTTGAGACACTTGTCTCTCTTGTTTGTCTTTGTTAGTTAGAGTGCTTTTTCTCCTTTTCTTGAGGCCGTTTATTTTTAGGCCTTTTTTCTATAAGTAAACTTTAATAGTTAGAGTTACATTTACATAACTTGCTCCCTATCCTTTATATGTAGCCCGTTTTTTTATTAGGGCATTAATAAGATATCTTTGCTTACTTGCAAATACCTTTTATTCAACCCTGCGGTTGTTATTAGGGTTGTATAATAGTTGTTGAATAGTTTGGTGTGTTTCATAGTTATTATAGTTACTATTACAGTTAGTCTTAGCCCTCCTTTATTATTATATATATATATATATATATATATATATATATATATATATATATCTTTATATACATTTTGTCTTATACATAGAACTAGAGTTTGTTCTGCCTTGGGTAATTCTCAGTTGACAGAGTTATGTCTGAAAAAGTTAAATCTGGGTATAAAAAATGTCCGAAATGCAGACAGAAGATGTCAGTTACAGATAGCCATACAAATTGTATTTATTGTTTAGGTGAGCTTCACCTACAGGAAAATTGTGCCATCTGTCACTCTTTTGGCTCTCGCTTTCTTCATGGATGCAAGAGTAAACTGATAGCAAGAGGTCTCTTGAAATCTTTGTTTCAAGAAGCCTTAGACAAAGACAAGCCTTCCAAATCTCCAAAAACTAGGTCTACAAGCTCATCATCGGAGTTGGAGCCGAAAAAGGGCTCATCGACTTCAAAAACAGCTAAATCTGGTAAGTCTGTCACCTCGGCACCTAAGCTTATGGAGACGGAGGTAATTGTGGTCAGTGGGAGCCAGTCCCCAGTCTTAGAGCCGGCATCTCCCACTTTAAAATCTCCTATCCTCCAATCTGAGACATCATCCATTGCTTCCTGGCCCTCAAGACTATCTGATAAGGACGTGGATTGAGTGGTACAGAGACTTCTTCAGTCACAGGCACTAGCCAAAATTCTGTCAGGTCCGACCCTTAGGGCTTTGGAACTGACCCAGACTCAACCCATTTCTTTGATTCCTCCTTCGATTCGAACCGAAGTTTCAGAGCCGGAGTATTCAGAACCGATGATTGTGAAACTGTCTGAACTGACACTCATTGGGCTTCTGGTTATGACTACCCTGACCTCTTCGGTACCCACCTTAGAGTCTAGGAGCCGACACTCACTGTTTGGGTCCAGAGAGGATAGTCATACCGATCTTTTGGTGCCGACTTTGCCTCTTGCGGCCTCGGCTCGGGTGAGTTCGGCACCTACCTTGGGCTTGTAGCCCACAGTTTCAGTGCCACAGAGACTGCCTGTTTCTATGGATCCAGGCATCTCTTTGGACCGGTGCCGCACGACTTTTGATGCCATGAGGAGAGTGTTGTCCCTTAGGGCACCCACATCATCCGTACCAGCAATCTCCTCCCCTAAGGTTCCTGTGTCTGTCTCTGCTTCACTGATCCCTCAAAAGCATAGAATCCTGGAGTCTCAGGTCCCCCCTTCGCATGAGCCCTGTTCTTCTAGGATCTCCCCAGAAGGTCCCTCTGAGGAGGCTTCCAGGAAGAGAACTTGCAAGAGGAAGCATCTTGATTTCCCACAGGAATCCATCACATCAGATACTGACTTATATGAGTCAGAAGGGTCCACACAGTCCCCCTCTGAAGATATCTCTTTTGGTGATATCTTAGAAATCCTAAAATAGAGGGGTGGCTGGAATCCTCTTAACCCTACTGATGATGAGTCAGTACTCCTGAAGCCTTTCGGATTTCAACCCTCCACATCTTGGGTGACTCCACCTTTCAATGAGTTGATGGACCTTCTCTCTCAAAACATGTGTGAGTCCCCGGATACCATAATACCAGTCCTTCAGAGGCCAAATAAATGTATTATGTCACCACAGGACAAGGCTTTCCTTACCAAAGGAGTACCCATTAATGCTATGGTGGTGGCAGCGGCCACTAAGAAGGAGCTATCAAAGACCTCCACATCTGTTCATCCTCCTAATACGGATTCTAGGATCATGGAGAGATACAGAAAGCGCATGTTTAGTTCAGCAGCCTTTACCCTTCGATCCCTGAGCTATCTCACACATTTCACCAGACTACACAGAGATCTCCTTAAGGAGTTAGGAGATACTCTACAGGGTGCAGTAGCTGTGGGGGTCTCAGATAAGGTAACCTCCCAGCTTGCTACCTTAAATTCCCTTATAAACTCTTCCATGCATCTGATTTCATATGCAGTGGATGGAACGAGTCGGGCAATGGGTACAGGAATTGCTCTTAGGAGACACTCCTGGATGCCCATATGTTCCTTTGCGGAGCCCTATAAGTCATCCTTTGTAAACACCCCCTTTGATGGTTCATCTCTTTTTGGACCGAAACTGAAGGAAACGCTTACCAGGTGTGAGCAAGATGGAAAGACTCTGTCTGCCATAGGAGTCCATTTGTCCACTCCTGCCAGACCTTATCCTAAAAATCAGAAAAGTGGGAAAATGTGGTTCTGTAAAGCCCAAGGAGCTTTCTTTGACACATGTAGTGAAATCCCCTCTAGAGGCAGAGTAGGGGGCAATAATGGCAGACACCATCAATGCAGCAGAGGGGGCCCATAGAACCAGGGTGACAGGGATCAGTTCTTTGGCAAGCCCTACCAGTACTCCTGAAAGGAGGCCCACCTGTCCATCTCTGGAGGCAGTCAGGGGATGCTTATCTTTGTACCCAGACACCTGGCTAAAAATCGCAAAAGATCAGTGGATACAAAGCATAATATCCAGAGGATACACTATTCCCTTTACTACCACTCCAACCCCTGTGAAAAAAATCCCAGATGTTCCACCCAATCACAGGGAACAGGCAACCATAGAGATTACAAAGTTGCTAGAAAAAAAGAGTCATCCAACCAGTCCCAGCAGACCAGACAAGATCCAGAACTTACTCAAGGTTCTTTTTAGTTCCAAAGAAAAGAGGGGACTGAAGACCAATTTTGGATCTCAGCAGGTTGAACAAATCTGTCAAGAAAACAAAGTTTCAGATGGTCACACTACAGTCTATACTTACTTTTCTAGGAAAAGACAATTGGATGTGCTCAATAGATCTCCAGGATGTGTACTACCATATGGCCAGAACATCCAAGGACCATCTGCACTTTTGGCTGGGAGACAGTAACTTTCAGTTTCAGGCTCTGCCCTTTGGTCTCACTACAGCCCCCAGTGTGTTCACCAAATGCATGACAGTAGTCACGGCTCACCTGAGGTGGTTAGGATTCCAGGTGTTTCCATATCTAGACAACTGGCTCCTCACCGCCACCACCAAGCATCAACTCATAAACACAAGGGAGACAACCTTAGATCTTTGCATTCATTTAGGGATAACTATAAACTGGGACAAATCTACTTTACAGCCATCCAAACATATTTCCATGACCATAAAACTTCCAATGGAAAGAGTGGTGAGCCTTTGACAACAAATTCTGAATCTCATCCCCAAACAGACAGCCCCAGTTTCAGTAGTACTCAAATTACTAGGGACCATGGTAGCAGCCATCATTGCCATTCCATTAGGCTGAATGCACATGCGGATACTGCAATGGCTGGTTTTCACACAATGGTCTTATTAGGAACTTCCACTGTCTCACCACATCATAATAACAAAGTCATGCAAGAAGGGTCTTCTTTGGTGGCTCACCTCTCCTCAAGTGACAACAGGACATCCCTTTGTTCTTCCAACCCCGGTTGCCACTGTGACCATGGATGCCTCCCTGATAGGGTGGGAGGGGGGCATTTTCAGGGAAAGACAGCCCAAGGCACATGGGAGAATCACAAGGCTCATCTGCATATCAATGTCCTAAAGATGAGAGCGGTACTTCTAGCGTTGCAGTCCTTTCAAAACTTTCTACATCTAGGGGCTATTGCAATAAAGACGGAGAATATGTCAGTGGTCTGGTACATAAACAAACAGGGAGGAACCAGATCATACCCCTTATGTCGAAAGGCCTTGAGAGTATGGCAGTGGGCAATTTCCACCAAGCGCTTTCTGATACCAATGCACATTCCGGGAAGGTCCAATGTGATAGCAGACAAATTAAGCAGAGCAATACTGTCTCTCACGAGTGGTCCCTGAAAGAAGAAGTAGCGAAAAGGATATTCCACAGATGTGGCCAGCCTTGCTGTGACCTCTTTGCAACCCCCGCTAACACCAAATGCAGCAACTACTTTGCCCTGATCCCTAACTCAGGAGATGCCCCAAGGGATGCACTTGTACACAGTTGGCCCCCAGGACTCCTTTATGCTTTTCTCCCATTTCCTCTGATATCCAAATTCTTGCAGAAACCCAGAACTCTAGGAGGGATCATTATTTTTATAGCCACTTACTGGCCTTGCCAAATTTGGTTCCCCTTTCTGCAGCCTCATCTACTGGAAGAACCATGGATCCTGGACCCAGTTCCAGATCTTCTGATACATTCATCAGGGGTTCTTCATCCTGCAATTCATACCATAAAAGTGACAGCTTGGCTGCTCCAGTTACATGAATAGCCAGGTTCCACAAGTTATCACCTGCAGCACAGAACATCCTAATTTCTTCTCATAAATCTTCTAGGAAACTATACCTTAGCAAGTGTAAAAGATTTTCTATATGGCCATCAAATAATGATGTTGATCCATATATGGCTTTGATTTCCTCCATTCTAGAGTTTCTGACTAAATTGTTTCATGAAGGAGCGGCTGCAGCATCCCTTAGAGTTCATTTGGCAGCAATCTCTAATTTTCATATTGGTGATCAACGGACTCCCATCATGTCACATAGACTTTCTAAAGTATTTCTTAAGGGTACTGTTCACTTGAGACCACCTATTAGAACCACATCTGCTCCATGGAATCTTAATTTTGTGCTTTCATGGATCATTTTACCCCCCTTTGAACCTGCATCATCCTGTGATTTAAAATACCTATCATGGAAGACCAATTTCTTAGTAGCTATTACTTCTGCTAGAAGAATTTCAGAACTACATGCCTTGTCCATTAAATTCCCATACTTGATTTTTCATAAAGATAGAGTGACTTTGAGAACAAATCCTTCATTCCTACCTAAGGTTTGTTCTGAAACAAATCTCAATCAGACTATAGAATTATCTGTGTTTTTTTCCCAAATATACAAACAAAATAGAACACATGTTGCATAAACTTGATGTACATAGGCAACTTTGATTCTATCTAGACAGGACTAAGGACTTCAGAAAATCGGACCAACTTTTTGTCCCCTTTTCAGATTCAAAGAACGGTACTCCTGTGGATAAAACCACATTATCAAAATGGTTGTCAGACTGTATTGCTTTCACATACAGCTCTTCACAGATGACATTAAATCATAAAGTCAAGACTCACTCAACCAGAGCAATTTCTACTTCTTCAGCCTTTATTGCATGGCTGTCTATAGATTTTATTTGTGCAGCATCCACATGGTCCTCACCTCATACCTTTATCACTCATTACAAATTGGATAAGGCCTCCAGGGACAGGGTCTCCTTTGATTCTATGGTTCTGAAGAATATAGTCCCATGAGCCACCCAAGGAGATGGTGCATGGGATGCTTACCCATCCGTGAGAATGAAGGTGAGATAGAACAACTTCACATTAAGAAGTTATGTACTTACACAAAGTCAAAATAAAGAAAAAAATGATAAACACCAGGAAAGAAAGACCAGGATCCACACTGTCGGTGTATTTAGCGCTTTCGTTTTTTAATAAAAAAAAAAACTTCTTCAGTATTCTGAAGTTTTTATTAAAAAACAAAAGCACTAAATACACCGACAGTGTGGATCCTGGTCTTTATTTCCTGGTGTTTATCAAGTTATGTACTTACCATAATGTTCCATGTGAGTTGTTCATCTCGCTTTCATTCTTACGTCCCACCCACCAACCTCCTTCCTTTAAAGTCTTGAGGGTTGGGAAGTTCCAACAAGTCCTAGTGATATTTTGTCCTTGTCTGTGGTATTCTTATTTCAATGCCTATAGTGTTTAATTATCAGTATGATTGGGCAAACAAGATCTGAGGGAAGCACTATTGCATCATGGGATACGGGAGTAGGCCACAAGCTGTTCGAAGACCTCGAGCTTTAGCATTTGGCCGAGTTGGAGCCAAGGATCGGCTCTGAACCCATCAGTGAGAATGAAGGCGAGATGAACAACTGACATAGAACATTATGGTAAGTACATAGCTTCTTATTTCTGCTGGTTGCATTGCATCTTTACTATTATAGGTGTTTGCTGCTTTCTTATGGCCAGGTTTGGAGCATGTACATGATCTAGTCTTTCAGTTATCAACTCCTACTGTGGAATACCAGTCCATTTGCTTATTTATGCTTTCATAAAATTAATAAAGTCTGTTCCTTCCAGTTTCTCTGGTACAGCAGAAAATCTCAGGTTTTCCTTATGTGCTCTGTCCTCTAATTCTAAAATTTTTTGAAACATCTCTTCTTGAGCAGTGTCATACTCAGCCAGCCTTTTTTTTCATTTTGACCTTTGATGTTTGCAGTTTTATCAGCTTTTCTGAATATCTGTTTAAAGTTTCCTCCATTTTTTCCAGCCTTTTGTTATTTGAGTAGAAATACTCATTCAAAGTGTCATTTGTTTTAATCAGCTCTGAGCATATTTGCTTTATCTTTTCCTCTAGATTACTGGAGGTCATGTCTTACACCAAAGCTGGTGCTGGAACTGCTTTTTGCTGAACAGCTGCAGGATTTTTTCCAACAAGTGTTTTCTTCACAACTTTTGTGGTTGATTTTCTGTCAGGTTCTCTAAATTTCTTCTTTACTGGCATCTAGGCAGTGCACTTACTAGCCAGTAATTGAAGTTTACCCCAAAAGATGAATTCCCTGGCTTTTTTCCCAACTTTCTGTTGTCACACTGGGAGAATTAAAATTAAGCTGTTACTCAGTAAGCAGCCATCTTGGAAGTCCCATGTGATCATCGTATCTTGATAATCATGTGTTCCCTTACCTGAAATTAAACATTCTTTTCATTAGTGGGAACATTCTATCATTGAGTTTGGCACTGTCTAACAAAACATACATGCTGAGCTGTTGTTTTGGGAGATGTGCTCATAACCCATCTCCGTCCAGCTCATTCCTACTTCAGTTGTGTTCTATCTTGCGTTCTACTCTCTGTGTGGTTGTCCTTTTCATCTTTGTCCTGTATTCCAATTTCCAACATTCAACCTGGTCAGAAAATAGATACAACACACACGCACACATACCCAAAAAGGACTGATAAAAGAACAAATATTATCTTTCTGTGGTCATACATTAAACAACAGTTGGCAAAGAAAAACTCCACTGTCATATGTAACCACAGAGAAATGCCACTTATCATCATATGACAAAAATGAAAAAAAAAAAAATCCATCAAACGAGCTAAAATCTTGGCATCCATCAGGGGACTGAGCTGACCGTCAACACGGTTCACAAGGCAGTATTGACTTGAGGTGAAATTAACAGCTTCACTTTAACAGCTTCCATGGCTCATTGTAGACATGAAGTGATGTGCCCATTGTCAGTATACTAGTGGGAAGGTTTTGATACTCTAATGATTATATGTTGTTTATCAATTTAATTTTTCAGTGTTCTACACTCTAGCATTCCCTTAAGATATATGTTTTCTATATCAGTTAGACTGACAAGAGCTCACATCGATTAAGATCTATGTTGTAGCAGTCTGAAAAACAATCCATATTATGCACTAATCACTTACAATGCTTATATAAAATAAAGCTAGACATAGTACATGTATATAACAATTTCACAAGGATGAAATTGTCATATTGACAATTTCATTGTCAAAACAGCAGGAAGAGGGTTTTGAAACCTTGATTGTTGTCTTCTGTGTACTAATGTTTAATTTTCAGTCTTCCACACTGTTGTAAGATTCATTTGAAGTATGCATTTTCTGACCACTCACTATGAGCTCTTCTGTGACTTCACTAGATAATAAAGTGGTTTGTAGAGTGTCAGTTAGACAGTAGGGGTTCAAATCAATTGAGGTCTAGTTTTTAGCAGTCTGAAAAAATTCCAAATCATCTGCTAATAACTAATAATCATGCAAATATGAAATATGTTAAACATACTACATGTATATGACAGCTTCCATGAGTCAGTGATGTCTGCATTGCCCATACACTGACAGAACAGCTGGTATGTTGTTTCCAATGTTCAGTTTTCAGTCCTCATCATTGTTCTGATCCACTTTTCTATATATTCTTCTGTGGCTTGACTAATACACTGCTCTAAACACTATTGTTGCTAAAGGAGTAGGTTCAAACCCATTTAAGTCCATCTTTCTCATCTTGCTGTTCCATTTCACAGAAATGTATTTATCAGTCACCTTTCCTTATGAGTGCTTCAGTGGTGTTCCTTGCTAATGCCCTCCACCAGATAATAATAGTGACATAGGCAGGGGTTCAATTCCATTCTTGAGGATGTCTCTTTTCTTGCTATCGTGTTCCATTCCACTGAAAGTAAACAGTCTTATCACCAGGTTATAAATTTGATGAGGAGTGTGGCGCTTTCTGACCTAATTTATTTCTGGGTACATCTGCCATTTTTGCAGATGTTGTGAGAGATAGGCTCCTATCTCACCACTAACCTGCTTATTCCTTATTTGCTAACCTTATGCTTTGCCTTCTGCTTGCTTCCCTTTTTCATCTCTGACTGTCCTATATACCCATTTACAACCTATGATGTGGCAAAAACTTATACAGACACAGCACACACATTCCAAGAATGGACATATAATTGAAATCATGTTTATGTGGTTATACTGTGCAATATTTGGCACAGAGCAATGGAGATGGCTATATATAATCACAGAGAAATGGCAGTCCACGTTCTATGGCAAAAATTATGAAAACTCCGTGGCATATTTTAATAAGTCACACAAATGAGTGAAGCCTCACTTTGAATAACAACTGCTATTACTCAAACTCCTTCAACAGCTTCATGTAGTCATGCAATTTGCAGTTATTCTTACTGTGTCAATGCACTGGTTGGTTTCATATCTTCAGGGGGTGTATGTGGTTTTACAGCTGTTCAGTTTGCAGTCTGCACGTGTGTCATTTCCCTTATATGTGTGTTTTATAACCCCTGTTACTTTGACAGAAGCAGTGGTTCACCTTGACAGTAAACTATAGATATACTGGTATGTGGACTGAATCGATGGACTGACTCTCCTCAGGGTACCATACATTTCTTTTTCTAATGTCATTCACAGTAAAATACAGGCTTGCTGCTAAAACTCGGATGCTGTCAGGACTGCTGCAGGTTGGTACATTATATTACTTTATTGTAACCTCTCCTGTCAAAGTTTCACATTCTTCTCCATTCATGTATTGTTAGACTACCTTCTCCCCTCAGCCTTTTTAACAATTATATTACTCTCATTGCACTGATTTTTCTGTCCAGCTGTTTGGATTATGTTGCTATAGTATAACCTATTTTCCCCCCTCAGCCATCATTGGTTCTTTCCTTTCCATTGTACATTCCCCTATATACATACACATACAGACACACACACACACACACACACACACACACACACACACACACACACACACACACACACACACACACACACACACACACACACACACACACACACACACGCACACACACATACATATGTGGTGTTGTACATTACATTAACATTCTAAACCTGTATGAGCTTGTTTGTATTAACTACTAGGGGTACGTGTGCCTGCAACTCTTTGTACTTTAATGAGGCCATGAGGTGGTTTACCATGATCTGGCTGTATGACTGTACTGGGACTGCAAAGTGAAATTCCTTGTCACTCACAATGGCCTGGTTACATGCTTAGGTAATAAGCCTCAGGGCTCTAAACAGTACTGGCTTGGCTATGATCATGGACATGGTGTTTATGAATCCGTCGGGTTTATCTTTGTTTTTGTCTGGGCAGGACAGTCTTGCTGAAATTCCAAATGCAAAGCCTTATCAGGATGATTATGCCATTATGCCATTAAAATGAGGTGAAAGAAAGGTGAAGAACAGATTGATAGAAGGCACTAGGAGAAATTCGATAAAAAAATACTACAATAAACAGGAAGTTATGCAACTCATATAGGGAGGCAGAAACTATTTTGGGTATGTACAGGTTTAACCCCTTAATGACTGTCCATTTGCAAAGACCTTTCCCTTAATCACTGACTGCTCTTGTCTATTTTTGCAGGTTGCATAGAAAAAAGTCTGTTTTTCATAGGTAAGTGCTAGGCTAGCTGCCCTTGTGGGCCATTTTAATCCTAGCAATTTCTCATTACAAAGGTGAGACTAAAACCCTGTACCTTGTGTCAGTGAGGTAAACACCTAAAGCATTATACCAACCCACATTTTCAGAAAATGTTACTGATACAAGTATATACAAAGAGCTTTTAGCTTGGGGTCATACAAGAAGCTAAAAATCAATTTTTATGTAATTATTTTTACCTCAGCATATTCAAAGAATAAAAGATCACTTTTATATGTAGATGCATATCCTCTTTAGGTCTAAAATCATGCCATTGTGTATTATTGTTTTGGTATTTTTATTTAGTTTACCCTGAAGAGAACTGATGGCTATGCATTTGTCTTATGCTCACTGTTTTGAATGTATTCCATCCTTTTAATATAAAAAGCTCCTTCTGTCCTGAACACCATTGCAACTTCAAATGGAAATACCCTGTCTGTTAGTTCAAGATAATCTTAAGAAATTTTCAGGATAAGACCTCTAGATAATCCCACTATTTTATGTACAGCATAAGAGTTTTCAGTTAAGTTTAACAACAGAATCTCAAATATGTACATGCCTGCCAGAACATGTAACATAAATGGATTCTGCTGCACCATATAAAATGACAGAAGTTATTACCTTTTCTGAGAAAAGAGTACTATTTTTAGTTCCAATTTTATAGGAACACGCAATCAATATGAGTTTTCAGCCTGAAAAAATACAGAATATACATATTACTTGTGAACTGAATGGCAAAAAAACAGAGCACACTATTGGCTATTTAGTATAACTGGTGGTACCTAGCAATAAGCAATCATTTCGCAATAACCATATGTACTGGCAATAGAATATTACAAATGAAAAAATGTAAAAGACCATATCTCAGTTCATCTTTCAGATTTCATTATAGACCTTTCAGGCAATAAGAACTTGATTGTCAGTTATAAAAATGTACCTAAGAATATTATTCTACCATTAGGGGGTGCAATGTAGCACTATGCTGAATATGATGCAGCCCAATTCATTGTTCAAACTTTTGGCATGTTAGCTATGAAATATTGCAAATAAAATGTTTTTCTGGTGAAAGATGCAGGATCTTTACATCTGATATGATGATAATTAGTAAAGAAATATATTAGACCATTACCGTATTGTCCATTTTGATCAGAAGTTGAAAACAACAGTCCCATTAGAAACTGAGTATAATGCAAACTCTCACTGCATTAATGAACACTTATAAATGCACAGATGTAGCATTTGTCTGTAGAAAGGCCATGTTTCAGTCCCCTTTTCAAATTTCATTATGAAGCTTTCAGACAGTAACAACAGCATAATCTGCAACAAAAATATATAATAATTGTATTCGACATTTATGGATTCTTTTTCAATTTTATTCAGTTTTACCAACATTTATACTATAACAAAACAAATATATTATTAAAACAAAACAGAAACTATATACAATCATCCATATCAAGGTTTTTGTTAAGAATTAATGCAAATATCATTAGTATTTTTCAAGTAAATCACTTGTTTTTTTCCCATGCAGTATACTGATGCACGATGTTAGGTGTTCTCATCTTAATGGTTAACAATTCTTTCTTGCTTTTTGAATAGTATGGTATTTTTACATTTCCAATTTAAAGTAATAACTTTCCTTGCAATCGCTAAAATTGACAATAAAAGAGACACTTGTGTTTTTGGAATAGCATTTGGAATTGGAGCATTAAACAATATTAATGAGTTTGTTATTATACATTTATCTGACCACAATGCTTGCAAAAAAAAAAAAATTAAACTCTTTGTAAAATGAGATATTTTACATTCTAGTATCATATGTAGTCAGGCTGCTTTTATGTTATTCTCACATCTCCAGCAATTAACATTTGATATTTTGTTTATTACTGCAACCTTACGATGAGTTATAAAAGATCTATACAGATATTTTCAAGTAATAACTTCCAGTACAGTGAAGAAGATGTTTAGCTTATCAATTTAACCTTACAAGAAAATATAGCCAGCACCACATGGAAAAGACAAACTGACTTTTAATAAAAGTCCACCACAGTTAACAGACTGGTTTCAGCCCCACGGCCTTTGTCAATGTATAACATTAACTGCAGTCAAACACAATATATAAAGATATATATATATATGTATATATATATGTATATATATATATATATATATATATATATATATATATATATATATACACACACACACACACACACACACAGCACAATTATTCCCACAATTAGGTTAATAATTAGCAATCAGCAAATTTTTACAAATGATCATTTAAACCAGGTGGAAATACTCCCCCCAGCCTCACAATCCAAGAGTTCTCCTTTTAATTTAGAATATTATGACACTCAGTCTTCCAGTTCCTACTACATTGAATTTGATCTATTATAGTAAACTGAAATTTGGCTGAAGGATGAAAGGTAGTATGTTTATATAAGCCCTTTGTTAAATGCTTGTTTCTAATATTGCCTAAATGTTCCAATATATGTAGTCTGATAGGCCTGGATGTTTGGCCAATATAAAATGATGAACAAGTGTATGCTGCAAGATAGATAACCCAATCACTGCTACAATTGGTAAAGGTAGTAACAGTAAAAATATGTGGTGTATTCTTGCTAGTAAAGTCTTTAGCTTGATTAATATATTTACAAAAGAGCAGTGTCCACATGGATAACAACCCATAACCTTTGCTCCATCCAATGTCATCTGAGACAAGTCTTTTGGTATCACATTCCATTTATAATGACTAAAATGAATACCTAAGGTTTTTCCTTTACGAAAAGAAAATAAACATCTATCACACAATATGTCATTTAGTCTATCATCAGCCAAAAGAATGTCCCAGTGTTGTTGTACTAAATCCATAAAATGATGTGTGTTTCTACCATAAGTAGTAATAAACCTGATATTATGACCCTTATCAGCACTATTACATTGCTTATATCTCAACAGATCACTTCTGTTAAGCCCGTGTACCTCTTGACTGGTTTTGACCAAATGTGCTGTAGAATATCCACGTACCTTGAAATGTGTAATACAATCCTGGTTGAAATGTGCATAATCTTCCTCATGAGAACAAATCCTATAAATTCTCATAAATTGAGACTTAGGAATATTTTTAATAATGTGTTTTGGATGACAACTGGAGGCATGTAATAATGTATTAGAATAAAAATATTTTCTAAATACGGAGCTAGATAATGTACCATCATGCTGTCTGTTTAAGTTGACAACCAAAAACGAAATTGTATTTACACCAAAATTAACTGTAAAGCTGATACCCCATTTATTTTCATTCAAATATTTAACAAACTCATGTAGATACCCTAGATCTGATTTCCACACCATCCAACAGTCATCCAAGAAATGTCTCCAGATGTCTATCTCTGCAAGAAATAAATTATGACTGCTGTTATAAATCATCATTTGTTCCACATACCCCATAAATAAATCAGCATATATGGGTGCAAAATAAGCCCCCATTGTCGTCCCTTTGAGCTTTAAATAACATTGGTTGTTAAAATAGAACACATTCTTCGAAAGAACACGTTCAGTCAAACACAAAAGAAAAGTGTTTAATCCTGGACTGTATAATGGTATTTTCTCCAGCCAATATTCTAGTCCTAGCAAACCACGCCAATGGGGAATGCTGGTCTATAGGTAAGTCTCATCTAAAGTGCACATAGGCCAATCAGGTTCTAACTAGGTTTCAGATATGATATTAAGAAACCCTGTTGTATCTTGCAAACAGGCTCTAACACCCATCAACAAAGGTTTTAAAAATGTGGTTAAATATACCAATAAAGGTTCCGTAAAATCTATTTTGAAAAAAACAGTCAGTGATACCTTGGGCGAAGACTTATCCTCATACACTGACACAGAAACCAGTAGACAGCAAACTTCACCAGCCCACAAGAAAACCTGTTCTTCTTTAGATACAGGTTTAGCACAGGGTTTGAATTCAGTACCTTTAGAAGAAGGAAGAGGGGGGCAGGAAGCATAAGTACAGATCTATCCTTGGAAGCAATGTTGAACCTCTTGAAACCGAAGTAACATCTTATGATAATATTCTTAACATTTCTTCTGTTCAACTGTCAGAATTGGAATACAAAATTTGGAATAAAGCATTGAATTTTATTCTAAGTTTTTTTGTTTCAGAAGATATTTTTGTAGAGGATCTGTATGCATTTTTGTAGATTGTTGCATCTTAAACTGCATTTTAATGATGACAATGCTGTTGGTATTACTCCATATGGTTCTCAGTTTAAGTTTCATAAGTCTACATTTACTCCACCTATGAGTAAACATGTAGATATTTTTCTCAAATGAGTTTTGAAGGAATTACATTTTGGCACTGACCTGAACAAAAATGATCTTTCTCATAATTTAACGGTTTCTGAAATTGCTGTATTAGATCAGTTAAAGAAAAAATAGGAACATAGTTATTATTCAAGCAGATAAGGGAGGTAACATAGTGGTGATGGATCGTTCAATGTATGTAGCAGAAGTGGAGCGACAATTACAGGATGTTAGATTTTTTTTGGAGATGACCATTGATCCTGCTCCTAGGTTTAAAAAGGAGATAGATGAGTTTCTAGAAAATGCTGTTAGTGAAGGGATCATTTGTGATAAAACTTCTTTTTCATTTGTAAGTCAAAGATTCACTGCCACAGTGTCTTTATCTTCTTCCAAAAATGCACAAAGATGTTAATAATCCACCGGGCAGACCAATTGTGTCAGGTAATGGTTCCCCTACAGAAGCTTTATCAGTATATTTAACCATGTTTTTGAAACCTTTGTTGAAGGGTGTTAGAGCCCGTTTGCAAGATACAACTGAGTTTCTTAATATCATATCTGAAACCCAGTTAGAACCTGATTGGCTTATGTGCACTTCAGATGTGACTTCCCTATATACCAGCATTCCCCATTGGGCTGGTTTGTTAGCACTAGAATATTGGCTGGAGAAAATACCATTATATAGTCCAGGATTTAACACTTTTCTTTTGTGTTTGACTGCACATGTTCTTTCAAAGAATGTGTTCTGTTTTAACAGCCATTGCTACTTATAGCTCAAAGGGATGGCAATAGGGGCTTATTTTGCACCCATATATGCCGAATTATTTATGGGGTATGTGGAACAAATGATGATTTATGACAACATTCAATTTATTTCTTGCAGAGATAGACATCTGGAGAAATTTCTTGGATGACTGCTGGGTGGAGTGGAAATCAAATGTAGGGTATCTACATGAGTTTGTTGAATATTTGAATGAAAATAAATGGGGTATCAGGTTTACAGTTAATTTTGATGTAAATACAATTTCATTTTTGGATGTCAACTTAGACAGCATGATAGTACATTAGCTAGCTCCATATTTAGAAAATCTTTTCATTCTAATACATTATTACACGCCTAAAGTTGTCATCCAAAACACATTATTAAAAAATTCTTAAGTCTCAATTTATGAGAATTTGTAGGATTTGTTCTCATGAGGAAGATTATGCACATTTCAACCAGGATCTTATTACACGTTTTAAGGTATGTGGATATTCTACAGCACATTTCGTCAAAACCAGTCAGGAGGTACACGGGCTTACCAGAAGTGAACTGTTCCGATATAAGCAATGTAATAGCACTGATAAGGGTCATAATATTAGGTTTTTTACTACTTATGGTAGAAACACACACCATTTTATGGATTTAGTACAACAACACTGGGACATTCTTTTCCCTGATGATAGACTAAATGACATATTAAGTGATAGATGTTTATTTTCTTTTCATAAAGGAAAAACCCTACGCAGTCATTTTAGTCATTATAAATGGAATGTGATACCAAAAGACTTGTCTCAGATGACATTGGATGGAGCAAAGGTTATGGGTTGTTATCCATGTGGACACTGCTCTTTTTGTAAATATATTAATCAAACTATAGAGTTTACTAGCAAGAATACACCACATATTTTTACTATTAATACCTTTACCAATTGTAGCAGTGATTGGGTTATCTATCTTGCAATGTGCACTTGTTCATCATTTTATATTGGCCAAACTTCCAGACCTATCAGACTACGTATATCAGAACATTTAAGCAATATTAGAAACAAGCATTAACAAAGTGTCTTATATAAACATACCACCTTTTATCCTTCAGCCAAATTTCAATTTACTATAATAGATCAAATTCAAGGTAGAAAGGAACTAGAAGACTGGGTGTCATAATATTCTAAATAAAAAGGAGAAATCTTGTATTGTGAGGCTGGGGGGATTATTTCCACCTGGTTGAAATGATCATTTGTAAAAATTTGCTGATTGCTAATTATTAACCTAATTGTGGGGATAATTATGCTATGTGTGTGTGTGTGTGTGTGTATATATATATATATATATATATATATATATATATATATATATATATATATATATATATATATTGTGTTTGTTATACATTGACAAAGGCCATGGGGCTGAAACCGGTCTGTTGACTGTGGTGGACTTTTATTAAAAGTCGGTTTGCCCTTTCCATGTGGTGCTGGCTATTTTTTCTTGTATGTTTATACTTTTTGAGACTTTACACCTGCCGTCCATGCGGAATTACTGTTGTCGCTTTTGTTTATCGATTTAAATAATAAAGTTTTATTCACCTCAGAAAACTCTGCATTATTAACTCTTGTAGAGTAATCCCAAAATTTTACTTCTACAAAACAATAATCTATTCTTACTATCCTATATATTTTTGATAGATATTTCCTATCATTGCCTATATTAGTATTGTTAAATAAAGAGTCTAAAATTTTCAGGGCAGTGTTTACGTCAGTCTAACAAATTCCTTATATCTTTGCTGACTCAACCAATTATTCTATTGCAAATTATATCTGGCTAATAAATACTCAGCTGAATGTGTTTTATTACTACTTATAAACTGATGCCAAAACATTAAACTAATATCTTTAAAAATCAAGCATTTGTCTTTATGAGTTGTTAAACATTCACTAGTGAATGTTATGGGAAATAATAGGAATGCAAGATCTTTTATTTTATAATTATTATTTAGATATCTTCTAAATGTTGATAAAATATAATTAATCAATGGAATAGATAAGTGTTTATTTTCACTACTCAGACAATAATCTTTTAATATCCAATAGAATTAATTATAAGCAATTTTTGGCTCAATCACTAATTTTCTTATTACTTAATATTTTTTCTTGAATTAATTTCCACTTATAATCACATGAATTTATTTAACCATAGAGCTATAATTTGAACAGTTGCTGCTTTTAAGTACAACTCAAAATTGGAAAAGCTAATACCACCATCTTCCCAGCTTTTCATATGCCATTCTAATAAAATCATATGTTTATTAGGGAACTATAACAATTTAAGTAACATAGAATTTACTTTTTAAAAAAAAGTTTTATATGGGGATATGATTAAAGAATGAATATAAAACAATTTTTTGGTAATATTATCATGTTTATTACAATAAGTCTATCTTCCATAGTGAAGAATAGTTTATTCCAACTAGAATTTAGTTGTGTAATTTTATTTGTTATATCTGTATAGTTAACTAATATTAGTTCTTTACAATTTGTAGTTATAGTAACTTCCAAATATTTGATTTATTACCCATTTAAAATTACTATACTTTTTAAGTCTGATTTTAGATCAAATAATGCATTGGTTTTGTTATGACTGAATTTCAGTCTAGAAATATCCTCAAAACATTCCATGGCTTTGATTATATGTTGAAAACAAATTGAAGAACTACTACTGCTACTACTCTCTGGATTTTCTTTAACCCTGGAACCTCTATAATTTGCCTAGGTATGTAATCACTGTAAATATTGTATCTTAAATGTAACTGCTTGCTTAGATATGTTAACTAGTGCAAATACTGTATTTTTTAATCTAATTTGCTGACCTTGGAGCTTTTCTCCCCGGGCCTCCGCTGAAAATGGACATGTATCCAGTCGGACTATCCCGGTCAACAAATGTAAAATAAAATAAAGAAAAATAAAGAAAGAACAACCAAAGACTCACAACATGGCTAAAAGCAGAAACAGTATATATTTATTGGTGGTAAGTACTTTTACACCACTACTAGGACTTCTTCAGATCAATAAAAGCAAGGAAAAAAACATTTCAAATAACAAATATAGTGTATCCAATCACAATCAAATAAAAAAGCACATGACATCAAATCATTTATAAAACAGAACCTCAATTCATGCAAAAGACTTTAATATGATGTATTAACCAATTACAAAAGAAGGAGAAAAATTACATGACTAACACAACTCATTCAGAATTTAAAGTGCAATTGCAATGTAGCCCAACAGTATCATTTAGCTAAACCTTGCAACTTTAAATGAGGTTTTAAAGGGACTGTTTCATTTAACCCATAACTTTTGTTCACCTGTAGTTTCAAAATCCACCTAAGTTTGAGCTCTTCTGTTTTACTATATAGATCATCTAACCTTAGGTCTTCACATAAAAGTTGTAACACCAAAAGCACAAATGAATGTATAGATCCACATGAAGTAACATGTTTAGCTAAGGCAGTCTTATCATCAGCCCTTTTGTTCACTTAAATATGCTCTCTGATATGTTCCCTAAGGGATCTATTCATTTTGCATACATAGAAGCAATAGCATAACTTGCATCTGGCTAGGTAAACTAAATTATGACTTGAGCAGTCTGCATACAATGAAAATGTAAACTTAATATTCTGAGAGGGATGTACAAATACATCAGTATTGTCAATGTACTGACATACATTGTAAGATCTACAGCTAAAAGTGCCATTTTACTCAGCTTTTAAATTTGTATCACTTTTATACAAGCTATTCTTGAAACACAATAAGTACCTCAGGGACTTTTCATTCTTAAAACAAAAGCTAGAACTGGTTTTAACTATGTGCTTGATACTGTCACCAGCCATCAGTAATGGCCAGCCCCTCTTAAATACTTCGCAAATCACACTAATATCTGAAGAATAATGTAATGGAATGCCCATACTATGTACTAGAACTCGTGTATTTATATGAGCTACATTAGTTCCTTGAGCTGAACACTATGGTTTACTTTTCTTTCTTCTATCATAGACACTTGGAGTGAGATTCATGTTAACTTCTCTATCTGAGTAACACCTTCACTTCAAATCTACTTCAAAATCAGTTAAGACTCTCTCAAAATTCAAATTGTCACAGTTCAACCAAGAAATTCTAAAGCTTTGTCCTTTCATAATCTTGTCAAAAATTAATTTTGGATGCATGCTTTCACTATATAATATATGATTTTCCTACAATCCTTCCTGTAAAGGCTAGATGAGAAATGACTATCACAAGTTCTGTTAATTCTAACATTGAAAAAATCAGTTTAATTTCTTGAAGAATTCATTGTAAAATGCAAAAATGAAGTAGATGAATTAATGAATTCTACAAATTCAGTCAATTTAGAGTCTGAACCTGACCATAAAATAAATACATTGTAAACAAAGCACTTATAATACAAAATGTTTCCAATTGATTCATCATTATTTAACACATTCTCAGCTTCCCACTGGGCTAGCAGCATATTGGCATAGCTATTGGCACAAGGTGTGCACATAGCTATGCCCAACTTTTTTAAGTAATAACGATTTTCAAAAATAAATACATTGTTCACAAAAATCAACTCAATAAGCATACATATCAAATTAATATGCACTGTAGAATATGTATTATTCTGAGCAAGATATTATTTGGCAAAATCTATACCAAAATAATTGGGAATAACAGTGAGCAAAGACTGTACACCAAGAGTCACGAATGTCATGTCTTGATTAGCAGAGATTGTACAAGTGGACACATACAGTATAATATTTCTAGAAAATGATTAGTGTCTCTCAAAATCTTTTGAGCTTCATTCAAAACATGTCTAAACATTTTCTCAACATAAATGGAGAGGGGCTCAGTCAACCAGCCCTATCTCTGATACTATTGGCTGCATAGGTGGAAAAATAGGGTATTTATGTATTTTCAGTAACCCATGTGTAACAGGTACAAGAGGATGCTCAACTAGCAGATAATTATATAATTCTCAAGAGACTATTCTACTCATAAAACAGTCATATAAATCATTCCATACCCTAGAAATCATATTATCCATGTCACATCTCTCAAGTGACAGTGTAGGTACAGCCATCTGATAAAAGCAACAGCATAGCTTCATGATAAAAAGGGGTATCTATAAGGACAATAGCACTTATTGGCGGGATGAATAACAAGCTCATCTAAATTCTGTATAATTTAATCACAGCAAACTCTTCATTGTTGAAATTATAAAACCTACTCCTGTTCAAATTATGTTTGTTGTCTAAAGATTTTGAAACTACAGGCAGACAAAAGTTATGGGTTATATGAAATGGGCCCTTTAAAACCTCATTTAAAGTTGCAAGGTTTAGCTAAATGATACTGTAGGATACATTGTATTTGCACTTCAAATTTTTGAATGAGTCTTGTTAGTCATGTGATTTTTCTCCTTCTTTTATGATTGGTTAATACATTGTATTAGAGTCTTTTACATAAATTACAATTCTGTTTTATGAATGATTTGATGTCATGCACTTTTTTATTTGACTGTGATTGGATGCACTATATTTTTTTATTTGAAATATTTTTCCTTGCTTTTATTGATCTGAAGAAGCACCAATAGTGGTACAAAAGCACTTATCAGCAATAAATATATAATGTTTCTCCTTTTAGCCATGTTGTGAGTCTCTAGTTGCTCTTCAGTTTGTTTTCTGTTTTACTGAGAGACACACTTCATCCATGTTCTGGTATTTT
Source organism: Protopterus annectens (assembly GCF_019279795.1). Classification (NCBI taxonomy): domain Eukaryota; kingdom Metazoa; phylum Chordata; order Ceratodontiformes; family Protopteridae; genus Protopterus; species Protopterus annectens. The sequence continues at coordinate 722,571,886 of NC_056735.1, read as the reverse complement.
TACTTATAGTCTTACTTTGATTATATGTTGTAATGATGAATTGATATTACCAATAGTTAATAATGCATCATCTGCAAATAATTGTATTTCAGAAGAGTAATTATCATCAATTGAAAACCCTTTATATTTTCTTTATATTTTTATTTACACTGATGTGATTTGCAAATGGTTCAATACATAAAGCAAATAACAATGGAGAAAATGCAATCCCTGTTTTGTACCCTATAAAATTCTAAAAGATTTAGATGGGAAAGAACCTATTTTGATAAATGCAGACACATTATTATATAACATCATGATTAAGTTTATAAATTCTACAAAAAATGATATTCTTCAAGAACTTTAAACCAATAATTCCAGTTTACAGAATCAAATGCTTTGTCCAAATCTAAACTTATAATTGAATAATTGAAAGTTCTTTTTTTTTGCAAAACCTATTAAGGTGTTAAGAACAATAATGTTATCATACACTCTCCTGTTTAGTATAAAGCCTGTTTGATCATTGTTAATGATTTCATACAAAATAATATTTAGTCTCTTTGCCAGTATTGAGATAAACATTTTATAATCTATGTTTAGACGTGAAATAGGATGATAAGAAGAACAAAACTTAGGGTCTTTATCTTGTTTTAGTATTGGTGAAACAAGTGAAAATCTCCAAGATGGGGGTACATTTGATGTATAGTTAACATCATTATATGCTTTCACCAAAATCTTTAAAATATTTTCTGGCAACAATTTGTATAGTTCAGGGATTAGTTTATCCAAACCTGGAACTTTATTTTAAGATTTTTAATTTGATCTTTAATTTTCTTAAGTGAAAAACGTTTAGCAATACTACTTCTTTGTTGTTTAGTTATCTTATTGGTAATGTTTTCTTTTGGAATGATTGCAAGACTATTACTATTTATCATATTACTCTTACTATTATTTTTTTGTTCATAATGATCTCTAAAACATTATAATATAAGCTAGCAACTGTTTTATTTTTACTTCCATATTTATATGAAATCTTTTTGATATGACAAGTTATTTATTTTCTTTGATCTAATGGCTAATCTGTCTAAACTTTTAGAATTTACTGAATAAGATTATACTTTTATTTTTTTCTAGACTTAATAGAAATCTTATGACTAAGAATATCCAAATATTTTTGATTTAAGGTTTTTAATTATAAATGATTAGTTTGATAATTTGGTTTAGTTTTTTTTACTTTAACACATCTATCTTAGTTTGTAACTCATTTAATTCTCTATCCCATTCTCTTCTTTAACATGCATATCAGTTTTTAATTTTGCTGTTTAAATATGCTTTCAAAGAATTTCAAAGAATGATCTCGGTAACTTCTCCATTATTGTTAAACTATAAGAAGCTGTTAATTTCATTCATAAACCAGTCATTAAAACCCATATTTTTATTATATATGCAGGAAGTATATTACATATTATTAGATTATTAGACTTCAATGTGAGATTAAAAATGATTGTGTTGTGGTTAGTCAATGGACAGGAAATAATTAATACATCTTCAGTTTTAGAGTACAAAAACCTTGTCTAGATTGGTTTGAGTGTCAAATCTGAAAGAGTAACATGTATAAAGGTCAAAGAGTTCTTCATGAAGTTACAGCAAGTCTTTGATATTATTGTGGGGCTTCTGTAAGTGATAAACAGCTCGAGAATCATTCCAAAGCTTTAAAAACATGTAAATATGCTTCAGGTGTGAAAAACAGTATAGTTTTGGTCAGTCATGGATCACTTTTTGTGGATTTATTAGCTTTTATGGGGGTGGACTGGAAGCAAAAATGGATACACTTGATGAGATTCCATCCATATTCTCACTAGTGCAAAGGGAGGAGTTTGACAGAGGCAATTCAGAACTGGCAATTGTGAAAGGTGAACTGACCTGCCTTATTGAACTTTTCACGCAACCAGAATGTACTCTTGACACCAAACATCATTGACACTCTCATTCAGTGTTTGCTCTGAATGGAGAACACAGTATGGAGGCTTTTGGTGCAGGGGCTGGTGCTGTAGTAGGAACAGGCATTCTGGACAACAATGATCATGATTTTGTGATCTGTAGTATGCAAATGGACAATTCAGAACAGCTTGGCACCAATTGAAAAGGTACGGTACCTAAAAAGACTTATGCAGCAGTGCTTTCTTTGGTGTCAGTTGTTCTAATGATGATAATGATTTAAATTCAGCTGTTAATAAAACTAATAACTTTGACTTTAGCCAATTTAATATGAACAATACCATGCAGAGAGATGATTCATATCAGCCATCTGGGGGGAGCAACAGCAATATTAATTGTGAGTGTATTCTGAATGAAGTTTTTGAATTCTCCAATGTTGGAACTGCTACAGAAAGACTTGATGTTATTGTCAATCGCAATATCAGAAGTTCTTTGAAAGAGTTAATTTTTAAATTGGAAAAAAAAATGTTTAAAATTAAATCTTTACAGAGTGACAATAATTATTTAAAGAAGTGCTTGGAGCTTAAAATTGTACCACAGGTCTATGAATATTTAAATTTCTTTTCGGGCTTGACTATAATAATAATATATATGGAACTTTACCTAAACAGACTTATGTAGCAGTGCTTTCTTCCAGTATCAGTTGTTCTAATGTTGGTAACAATTTAAATTCAGTTGTTAATAAAACTAATAATACTTTGACTTTAACTGATTTAATACAAACAATACCATGCAGATAGATGATTCACATGAGCCATCTGGGGTGCACAGTAACAATATTAATTATGAGTGTATTCTGAATAAAGTTTTCACTTTTCCTATGTTGGGACTGCTACAGAAAGACTTGATGTCACAATATTGGAAGTTCTTTGAAATTAGTTAATTTTTATATTGGAAAAGAAACTGTTTAAACTTAAATCTTTATAGAAGGACAATAATTATTTAAAGAAGTACTTGGAGCTTAAAATTTTACCACAGGCCTATGAATATTTAAATTTTCATTTGAGCTTGACTATAATAATAATATGTATCAAGAATTCACACAGATGTTTGACCATCATCGTTTTGAAATGATGGAAAAATTATTAAGCTTAATGATAAAAATATTCATTTACTTAGTAATGAAGTAGATAAATTGATTTCAGATATTAAAAATGACCTGATTTTTGAGTAGTCGGAAGGTTTTTATTCTAGAAAACTTTTAAATGTGGAAAAGAAATGTGTCGATGTTTTTAAACATAAGCAAAAAATATATACAAAAAGGGATATGCTAAGCAATTAGTTTACCCTATTAAAAGTGGTGTTTTGAAACAATCTTTTAACAGGAATCAGGTAAATATGAATGGTGGGCATCATTATTTCTCAGTTGCCCAGGAGAAAGAGTTTAAGGGAAAGAATTTTAGAGATACCGTAAGGATTTTTCCATCTCACCATTTTATCAGAGAAAGGGAGAGATGGAGAAAGAAGAACAGATGGGGAGCCCTCAGAAGTTCCCCTATCATGACTCAGTGCAGGAACAGTTTTATTTAACACAAAGGTTTCAGAAGTAAGTGACAAGATGGTCAATGATTCCCCTATTGTTACCAATGGGGTTGTGCCCATTTACAGTGTGTTACATATATATAATTACACTGGTAAAAACATTATGTTAGAACACTTCTTCCTTTCTCAAAAATTTGTTCCCTCTAGAAAATTTGATTTGGTGGATTCTCTTTTAGAAGTTAAATTATTTACTAGAAAATTGAACCTGGCAGTGCATTTTAAAGGAAGGAAGACAAGGAAACTGGTATAAATTTTGATGGTAACAGGTTAATGAAAAAGAAAAGTTGTTTTAAACCCCCAACCCGCTCTTTTTTTAATGTTTTTGAGAAGGCCATAATGGATGACATTTACAAATTGCAGGAAAAATATAAGAGTAACATGAATAATCAGCCTAATCTTAGTAAGACAGAGAAAAAACTATTTGACCAGTTATGTGGAGAGAAATCCATAAGGAGTATGAAGCCAGACAAAGGTGGGACATTGTTTTATATGTTTCTTCTGATTATTCCTGGTTGATTTTTGACTTACTGAATGACAGAATACTTATTCTTCAGTGTCTGTTAATGAAGTCAGCATTGGTTATCAGAGAACTGACTCCTATTTGGAAGAATATAGTCTAAAACAGAGGATGTCCTTAGCTACATATAAAGCATTAAAGGTTACCAAACCTATTTCCCCACCATTTTTGGCATTCCCAAAGTACATAAGAACCAAGAAAAAAACATTTCAGACCAATAGTAGTGGCTAGAGGTTCTAAAACTCATCCCATTGGAGTCATGATTGATCATTGGTTAAAACTGGTTCCTAAACCAGTGACCCACTTAATCAATGACTCCTGGGACTTTTCGGGAAGGCTGAAGCAGGAAATTTGGTCTAAAGATTTTTTTTAACTATTGATGTAGTAAATGTATTTACAGTCATTGTCAGAGAAGAGGGGCTAGAACATTTTTATAACAGTATTGTAAGATTTACAAATTTTACCAATGACAAAATTCATTTGATTGTTGAATTGATATCTCTGGTATTAGACTACAATTATATCTTTTTTGAGGGGGAATATTACAAGCAAGAAAAAGAAGTAGTGATGGGGGAATTGTGTACCCCCATGTAAGCTAATTTGGTTTTGCTACATTGTTTTTGGGTCCAAATCGCTGGCTTTTGTGAAGTTATATATCAGGATTTTGGATGACATCTTCATCATTTGAAAAGATCCCGAAACAGAAATTTGCAGATTACCTGAGTGGCACATCTAACTTTTTGAAGCTCGCATATAATTTCAGGCAAGACAGAATCAATTATTTTTATATGCTTATTATGCACAGTTTGAATGGATTCAGATCCACTATCTTTATAAAGCCCACCTTTAGCAATTCCTATTTAGATTTTAGAAGTTGTCATCTGTTGTGTCAAAAGAAAAGTTTAGTTAAGGGGAGTTTATATGAGTATCCAGGATGACCTCTCATGAAGTAGACCTCCCTAAAGAATTAGACACTACCACTGATATGTTTTTGGCTAGGGCTTATCTTCCTCAAATTGTCAATGAGATTCAGAGGCATGCACAATCCCAACGGGGACTTAAATACAAACCCCTTTTGGGTACAGGGTTACCAACTAATGATTATTATGAAGAAAGAAAGAATTTTGACAGGGTCCTGGTAGGAGAATATGGACCACAAGCAGGGGAAATCAAGAAAATAATTAAAACCAGTGGAACATTCTTAGAGTTTATCCTAAAATACACCAGGGACCACAAGCACGGGAAATCAAGAAAATAATTAAAACAAGTGGAACATTCTTAGAGTTTATCCCAAAATACACCAGTTGTTAGGTGCTGAACCCCTATTTACTCATAAATCCAGGAGGAATTTGAAATATGGCTTTGAAGGGGCTCAGTGGAATTGGACTACCATCATAAACATAAGCAAGGAACTACAAGGTTTGGGAGGTGTGCTCAATGTACTTACATTTTGGAATCAAGTAGTATTAAACTAGACAATTGGATTGGTTTGACAGTGTACTTTGAAAAAGGGAACAGTCAGACTACAGCAATAGTTTATCTTGCTAAATGTATAAGATGTTCCAGGTTTTGAACTGGTAAGACAGAGAGAATCCTCTGAAGGAGGATTTATGAACATTATTATGATATAGGGAGGCAAAATGAGACTACACTTTTTTCAAACACTCTAGATTATAGTGAGGAAAAAAAAAGGAAAAAAGATATTCAAAGCCAGCCAAGTAAAGTTTAACGTTAGTGCTTTCATTTACTGAAATGAGCAAACCATCAGACAAATCACAACATCACACCATTAAATACCATAAATTATTTACATCATCAATCAACAAACTACATACCCTGCCCACATTTAAAGTAACACAGTCATCATAGTGACATAAACATGGACAATAATGCATTCATATGCAGATTTTAGAATAAGAAAGTTCACAAAGAACTAATAATTATGTATGAAGTCAATATATGTATATGTATAGTTATGAATAAAATAATAAATTGAAATAAATAATAATAATCTAACTTTACTAAAAATAAGTAAAGGAAATTTCATCTACTAAGAGATTTTAATTTTAAAACACATTTAATAGAAAGGCTATCATTAAGCCCTGGGGGCATGTGCATTAAGCCTAAGTTGCCAAGCTAGTTCTTTTTCATCTAATTTCAAAGATGTGGGTCCCCTTCTGTCATTCTCCTCCATTTTGTCAATACCACAAAAAAATAATTTATGCGTGGGGTAAGCCTTTACATGTCTAGCTAAGGCGTTATTTAAATTCAGTTTACTAATGTTGTAAACATGCTCAACTTTACTTGGCTGGTTGGAGTGTCTTTTTTCCTTGTTTTTTGATTCATCTGTCTTTTTTCCTTGTTTTTTGATTCATCTGTTTTTTTTTTATTTTCCTTGACTCTAGATTGTAGACCCATTGCACAAAGTTTAAATTTGCTATTCTTGACAAGGTAATAGCAAATCCAAGAGGGGGATGATATGAGTACACTACTTGAGGTTTTATAGTTTTTAGTAACATGAAGCTTAACAATTTTAATAATTTACATTTTTTTACTATATATATATATATATATATATATATATATATATATATATGACATTTTTTGGTCTTGGGGACTGTTTTATTTATCAAAACATTTTCAAATATTTAAAGTTCCTATTTGATTTTAACATATACTTATATTTTTAATTTGTTTTTAGTCAAACTACAGTTATGTCAAATGAAATGGGACACTGTACCTTTAAACTGCTACTACTGCTCATTTAATTGATTATATTTTAATTTAACGTTTGGAGGGATTTTAGCTTATATAAACTGATCTGACTAGTTCTTGTGGTATTCTAATGAAGCCTGGTTTCCTTTGGAAGAAAGAGTTCAATACTGATGTAAATGTTTTTGTAAATTATGTACTTTTATCCCTTTACACTCAGTGTTAAATAAAATAGTGTGGAAAGGACTTGAAGTAATGAATCCTCTGTTGCTGGCAGCCAGTTTCATTCTGGTATGGTTTTGGTCACTGCTGGATAATTTTATGTGAAAAACAGTGTTTAGCTTCACTTTTAAACTTGTAAACTGCTCATGAACAAAGCTGTTTCATGAAAAAAGTATACCTTTCATTTAACATCAAATTCACTCAGAGAAGCAGGTTTACCATTCTATATAAGCTATATACTTTTTTAAATGACTAAATATTTAGTAGGAGAGAGAGAGAAAAAATATAGATTCACAACAGACATATCACATAACATTAAAATAACATTATTACATAGTTTGCACTTCTTTAAATGTCTAATATGTATTTAGTATAGCACTTGTATATTATACCATTTAATTACACTATACAGTAGTAAGACATGCTATGCTGTTACCTGAATATGAATACTACTATTAACTTCAAAGGGGCTAGCTCCATGGCTTTTGTTCATGTTATTCAACAATAACCCATACATAGATCAGATTGAATAAGCAACTTTGTATTAAAACATTATCTGTAAGATCAAAACAGCTTTTACCTCATTTCAGATGACACTCTTATTTAGAATTTAATGAGAAAAAGAGTATACTAAGAACTTACAACTTGTCCAGTATAAGTTCATTCATTTGCCGCTAGTTTTTTTTTACTTTGTTTTTCTTTTAAATTCCATCCACTTCTTTTGGCTTGTCTCTTTAAACTTGTCAGTGTCCAATTCATATCTTCTGTCTTGTCTGAAAGGTTCCTTTTTTGTAGAAAACTCTCCTGCTTCATTTAAGGTGTAGAATGTTTTTTGTCTGTCAGATAAAAAAATCTTTATTTTAGCCGGCAATAGAAGCTGTGCTTTGATGTTTACTTTAAGTTTTTTATTATGGGAACACACACCTTTCTTTTAGTCATAATAGAAGTAGCATAGTCATTATCAATCCTTATGGAATTATCTCTTATTTTTATAGGTGAGTTAGCCCAGGCTGTTTTCAGGACTAGACATGACTTGAATATAACCATAATTAATCTAGGAGAAGGTGGATTGTTTTTTAGTTAAGTCATTGAGAGAGATCTATATGCTCTCTCAGTACCAAATGAGAGAGCTTCAGGTAAGTTTAAGGACTTAGGAAGCCAGTTATTTAAAAACAAATCATGTTGTTTCCTTCTTTCTTCTCTCGTATTCCATAGATTCTTATGTTATTTCTTCTTGACCTGCTTTCAAGATCTTTTATTTTTTATTTCTATAAGTTCATAATTCTGTTTGAGAAAAAATTCAGCGTGAGTCTCATTTTCTGCCACTCTACCATCTATGTCATTTATTGATTCTTCAATTGTTGTTATTAGCGCCATCTGCTTCTTATTTTCTTCTTTAAAATTGTCCATTTTCATCTCCAGATTATCTATTTTTGATGCAAGATCATGGATACTAGTTAGTATGGACTGCAGTTCTTTTTTCATTATAGAATCTTGTGTAGTGCCTTTTGAATGAATCATTGTAGTAATGCAGCAATAAGTTGTTCTCATAGGGAAAAAAGTAACAGAAAAATCACCAACTAGACTTAAAAATCTTATAGATAACTGATTAAATATTACTTTTCTAGTAAAAAAAGACCATAAGCTGAATTTTCTGATAAAAATCCTGTCAGAATAAATCAAAATAAGCAGAGAAAAGTTTCAGTGCTACTAACAGCTCTCCATCTTGGTCATGCACCCAAAATTTACAGATTTTAATGCAACACTGAGCTGAATTTGACCCAATCCCCATTTGTTGTTCAAAACATTAGATGTTAGCTATTAACTATGACATATTGCAAAAAAAAAAATATATATATATATATATATATATATATATATATATATATATATATATATATATATATATATATATATATATATATATATATATAAAATTTATATATGGATCACCTTTAATACGCTGAATGTTCAGTACACCGACAGCAAAGATCCCACGAGCAGTTCACTGCAATGTATTACGCTACACATTACCGACAGCTGATTGGCCAACAATGATCAGAGCAGCGTGCAAACAGCAGTCATGATGTTTAAAAGTAGAGGTGTACCATCAACATTGTCCAAGACCCATGACATGATAATGGTGGATATACCATTACTAGGACCAGGACTAGTTGGGAATACTTATCATGTAGTAAAGTTCAAAAGGGGGAAGGAAATGTTACACATTGAAAGCTACTTATACCATCTAGAGCATATGAGACATAAGAAGCATTACTGGGGATGTAAAGAAAAGCCAAGTATGCGTTGTAAGGCTAGAGCGGTAACCCTTAAGAGCACAGATGGAGAAGAATTGGTAAAAACAGTTGCTCATCACCACAGTGCAGATCCAAGTGAGACTGAACGATATACCGTCACTAATGAAGTATAGGTGCGTGCCCAATATAGTAGAGATATGCCATGTTCTATTGTGGAAGATGCATTAGCATCCACGTCCATGGCTGCTGTCCACAATATACCAGATAGGAAGGCTCTGTTACAGACAATAGGTAGGGTTCACAGGAAATGTCATTTAACCCCAGGTAGGCGTGAAGTCACATTGATGAATGTAGATAGCAGTACTTACAAATTGAAGGAAGGCTGTTTCATTGCTAAGTGTATGGCTGATACCACAACTGACACCATAGTCTATACATTCACCACTGTTAGTAACCTATTTGACCTTAGCCAAGCCGCAATCTGGATGATGGACAGCACATTCTTTCAAAAAGGTGTCACATGCAGGCAGCTATATAGCATACACGGTTTGCTAAAGAGTGGGTTTTACAGCAAAGTTGTACCCCTATTCTATGCTCTCATGAGCAAGAAATCACTGAAGTGTTACAATTACCTTTGGTATGCTTTGTTTGCTCTATTGTCCGAAAACAGCTTTGAATGCAACGTCAAGTACATTTTCTGCGATTTTGAGATAGCTACCTTAAAGAGTATTAGATTAAACTTCTCCAATGCCCAGTCCAAAGGGTGTTTATTTCAATTTGGACAGAACATCTGGAGGAAAGTTCAGGCCTTGGGCCTTGCCTCCATATACAATAGTAATATGCGGTTTCAACTGTCCATTAAGTCCTTGGTTGCTCTAGCCTTTCTGCATGAGGAGGAAGTGATTGACACATTTGAGTTGGTAAAGGATACTACCACTAATGAAGGTTGTGAACTTGTCAAATATTTCTCTGACTATTACGTCCATAGGAAACTGTGGAAGTTCCATACCAGAATGACCACGTCTATGAGGTTTCCTCCACTATTCCCAGTAAAGTTTTGGAACATATCACAACTGAATGACTTATTTTTGCCATGAACACAAAATTCGGTGGAAGCGTGGCACCGGAGACTAAAGTGCTTCCTGGGTAGTAGAGCCACGGATCTGGATGTGATCATGCATGCTTTAAGCAGGGAACAGGACCACATAGATGAATTAGGAGTAAGAATGGCAACTGGTGTGCCTCCGTCGCCTAAAAAGCGCAGGGTGTTATAAAGACATAGTCAGTTTCAGCAGGTAATTTTAAATAGAGCTGAATATACATCTATGGAGTTCATTCAGAGCATAGCTCGATTATTAAAAATGTAATGTGGAGAGGTGACGTGTGCATTCCATGGAATGGGTATAAAGTTATTTGGTGAGGGCAGTGCTTCAGCATTTGTTTGTGCCTTGTATTATTCACCTACATTAACTGCTGTTTAATGCACAGGTATTTTAATGTAATGTATGGACTATGAGGTACATTTTGTTTCTCGTTCAGAAGTGAGGATGACCTAGTATAGCTGATACGCATTTCTACTGAATTAAGCTGTTCTCGTGTTTAACACCTCTGGGGCTTGGATATGTTGGAATAGAGTTGATTTGTTCTCCACTCATTAGTTTGGACTTGTTAGTGTGATTTGAACTCGTTGATGGGATATGTCATGCGGGATCACTACTTTCTGTTAGTTAGGAATGGTACTTTAATGTGGGTTAGTGTGCAACTGCTGTGTTCCTCACTATCATATGGACAGTTACACACATTCATTTTTCGGTGATTTCAACGTCGGTGTATGGTAGTTTGGTGTATTGCACTGTCGGTGATATGGAATGTCGGTGAACCGGTCATGGGATCTTTGTTGTTGGTGTACTGAACATTCGGTGTATTAAATGTGATCCATAGATATATATATATATATATATATATATATATATATATATATATATATATATGTTTACTATTAAAATGTGGAACAATACTTACTCGAAAATGGAATGGATGAATGCATCTTCCCAAGTTACTGTAATGTTGTTCTGCAAATGTCTGAATGCACAGTAGCAAATGGTAGGTACATTCGCTAATGGTCATAACACATTCTGATAACGGATCGTGCTACACTGGGGATTGGGATATTTACACTTTTTCTCACTGTTGTGTGATCTTTGAGTTGGAATATATAATTTGCATGGGGTGTGGGGTGCAAGGGAGCTTGGCCCCTTGCAAAACTGAAAATACTTGTGCTGATTACAAAGACTACGTCAGCCCTTTGAACCACTCATTTGAGTATATCAATATTTGCAATCTAAAAGCTGTTGGAAAGTAAGCATTCAACAATTATAGCACTTTGACATTTTGAATTCAACATTTATTTTCGACACTGAAAATTATTTTGACTTTCCAGATTTTAATAGTAAACCATATCTATCTGTCTATATCTATCTATATATCTATATATATCTGTATCTCTCTCTCTCTCTACATATATATATATATATATATATATATATATATATATATATATATGGATCTACTTTCATTAAATGAAAGTACAATCCATCGAATTTTAATTACTCAAGCTGAATTCACCGAAATACCTCTTCAACGAATGAACAGACTGCCAAATTCCTTTCACAGGGAAAGGAGCAACTTGACCACCATGGAAACCAAACGAACGGAGGAAAAGTAAGCCTATCAAAATGGGGATCGTACTTTTGTTTAATGAAAGTATATCCATATACATATATATATATATATATATATATATATATATATATATATATATATATGGATCTCCTTCATTTGATTAAAAGACCATTTGATAGAAACTCATTTGGTTGCAATTTCATTTGATAGAAAGCCAGTATTCAAAGCAATTAACAGGGATTTTCCCCCCTCCCCAATATTGTGCGACCCTGGAGTTGATATATATAGTTGGGGGTGGGGGGCACAGCCCCCCACATTGGGTGTGTGGGGGGAGAAGCCCCCCACCTATTTTCATTTAAAAGAAGACAAGAAAACAAAAAGTACTCATTTTAAACAAAAATAGGCTTTGCCCCCCACACCATCCAATGTGGGAGGTTGTGCCCCCCCCCACACCCCCCTAGCTATATATAGCAACTTCAGGGTTGCATGATATTGGACAAATCCCAGTTTTATGCTTTGAATACTGGTTTTCTATCAAATGAAATTTCAACCAAATGAGCTTCCATCAAATGGTCTTTCAATCAAATGAAGGAGATCCATATATATATATATATATATATATATATATATATATATATATATATATATGTGTGTGTGTGTGTGTGTGTGTGTGTGTGTGTAGATACACATATATACGCACTCACGCATATATATATATATATATATATATATATATATATATATATATACAAAATATACACACGTATACATATAGATAGATAGATATTGATACTGTAGACATAGATGTAGAGATACAGATATAGATATGGGTGTACTGAAGTTAATCAAACACCTAAATGTAGATGTTTACAAAGATGACTAGAAAATGTCAACTGTGCAAACATTGACCCACTATTATACACATACCAAGCAATAGCCTCTGCGCATGCAAAAATAAAACTAACAAATAATTAAAACATCTTTTTTTACAATGGAGCTTGCTTTCCTGCACCCCCTCATGTGTGGAACTGCCCCCCATACCCCCTGTTAATTGTATATACTAACTCCATTTATGCAGTCTCACACACTTGTTGACCATGTAAACGAAGCAAAAAGTGCACAAACTATATAGCTAAAACCAAATAAATAATGGTGATGGATATAGAATGGCTTCTTTATTTACTGTTAAGCACTTTTCATTTGTCTCAAATAGCAAACTTCATCAGACAACAGGTTGTCTGATGAAGTTTGCTATTTGAGACAAGTGGAAAGCGCTTAACAGTAAATAAAGAAGCCATTCTATATCCATCACCGTTATTTATTTGGTTTTAGTTATACACTTGTTGACCATCTTGTAGTCAACCAGCTTATGTCAGCTAAACAGATATTGGCTAGGAAATTCTGACTACAGTCCAGGTGACTCAAGTTCAAATAAGAGCTTAGGTGCTTGAAGGCAGAGGCATGGAGGATGGACATGCCCATTCTTCAGAAGTTAAGTATGTCTGTCTGGTTTGCAGCACTGCACTACTGACATAGCCTAAACTGGAGCACAGAGAATAGACAGGCTACAGGGAGCTCATGCAGGAAGGATGTAGATATAATCGTTGAGGGTGGTAACTCTTAAGCATGCATGCACAGACAAATGGATATATGTCACCCTTGCAGTGATCCAATTGCTCATGTCATCACCAGAGGAGGGGTTAATTTACAGATGGCAAGGGCACAAACAAACTAGTTGTCCAGTGTGATGGCCACCTTGACAGATTTCACTTATGTAGATTTGGAAATTCCACAGCACTATGAAATGAATGAGCATCTAGTATAGGATGCCTTGACAATTGCCAGGCAGAAGGGAAAGTATGCAGTAAAGACACAGAATATTTAGTTCTGATGTAATGAAAATGTATTGCACATATATTATGGACATGAGTTACACCCATCCTTTTGTGCAGATATATGCTGCCAGGCTGTAACAATAAAAGCCTTCTGAAATGCTGCATTTGCTAGCTGCAGCAAATGTCAGTTCCATAAGGCAGTGCACAATAAGCAATCCAGAAAGTTCTTATAAGATACTTAAGTATAACACACACTCAAAAGGGCCCTTCTAACACTTAGGATTTCACTGCAACTCAGTCCTGATTCATGACCCAGTACAATATTATTGTCAGTAGGTGGGACGTACATCTCCATCTATATTCAGTAACAGAAATATTGCCTTGTCGGGTAGAAGAAAAATATTTTTTTACTTCTAGTCTAATGAGGAGTTAGTGCTCATTTGTTCTAGGCAGTAGATTCATTAGGGTTTTCAAGCAATTTATCAAACAGCACTAATATACAAAGTAGGTATACTGCCAGATTGTAACTACAAAACCTCTCTGAAATGCTGCATGTGTTAACTGTTCATGAGTGCTCATATGCCAGTTCACCTCAGGTTGCTTACAGGAAAAAAATGAAGGTCTTCTAGTAAGGTAATTGGGTGTAGATTACACACATACTCTCCCAGTGGAATGTGCCTCTTCTAAGGGTGCACACCACCTCTGACTGTGAACTCATCATGTAAGCATAATGGCCATGTTATTCTTTTACAAATGCTACATACCAACAACCCATGTCAGAAGTGATCTTGTAATTGCCTTTATCTTTTATATATCCCCTGCCCCCAAAAATAATACTCACATTCTATATACATTTGATGTCTCATTGAGAAGAAAGGAAAAAAATATAAGGGTCAGATAGTAACATACTTGGTGCTGTTAGACACATACACTACTCCAAGCAAGCCTAATTATTTTTATCCAACAGTGATTGTGTAATAACCCTGTTCTTTCAAATATATGATGCCTCCACACACCTACCCCCAAAAGACATCCACTTTCTGTAGACACATCTGATGTTTGACTGCAAGTAAAGTGAAAGAAACAATGACTGCAGTAATTTATTTCAACTTGCTGATCTTGTACATATATAGACCACCCTTTATCTAAGCTAGCCATAGCAATTATTATTTGTATCTCTTTACTTCGATATATAACCTGTCCCCAAAACAAGATACCTACATTTCTAGTGTGTGACTGTAGAAAGAGAAAGACACAGTGGCCTTAACTTGCTTATAGACCCATATTTGTCCCTTAGGCTAGCCAGATCACTGAAAACTGTCCTGTGTTTTCCTCATATCTTGTTTCCCTACCTTCTGCCAAAAGATAACCAATTTCTTTGGATCCTTCTGATGTTAGGTTGTGATAACAATGAAAGAAAAAATGATAAAATGTAAAATATATTTCAAATTGTATCTCTAAAACTCCTGCTTCCATCCCATCATCCACCAAGCCATAGTAATGACTATTTTATTGTGATAACCCTGAATGTCCTTTGCTTTTGTCCGCAGTCTGTCCCCTAAATAAATAGACACTGTTGGTGATCACCCAGGATGTATACTTGTCAGAAGTGGTGACAAAAGTGCTACAGTTATGTATTTTAGCTTGCTGTTAAAGATGCTCCACCCCTTGCCATTCACATTAAAAATAAATAGAGAGATAGATATGTAGATAGATAGATAGATAGATAGATAGATAGATAGATAGATAGATAGATAGATAGATAGACAGATAAGATGAGATAAGATAAGATAAGATAAGATAAGATAAGAGAGGGGTACTTTGTGCTGTAGGGAACACTGCCCACAAATCTATTTGGCTCTCTTCCACTAAATGAGAAAAATGGCAAACATGCAAAAGAAAAAAAAAACATTCTGAAAATTAGAGGTTTTCTTCTGTATGTAGCCTCTACTCATATGACTAGAGACTGATGGAAAAGCATTGTGATCAGTTGATATAAGGAACTGAGCACAGGTGATTAGACTTCATAATAGGACAGGGTTTGACTACTCGTGTACTGTTACTATGTTTTGTTGGACTAGAGGTGAGTTAAACTAATAAATCACATACGTACTCATTTCTGAGTTAGATTTATCATTGAATTTACCGGAAATCTGTGAGATAATTATTTTGTTAGTTTTACCTCACAGAGTTGCTTAGTAAAAGAGAACGTTTTTCAAATTTATTTTAAAACCAGCCTAATACCAATTTATCTCAGCATCCATGAGAGAGTTGATGGTCAACAGGGAACAGGGAATAGATGCCTTAAACAATGTAGACTGGAGAAAAGTAGAGCCAACAGACTGATGGTAAAAAGAAACATAGAAACAGGTATGGTAATGTGGCATGAAAAAAAACACTACTGCCATGTACTTGATAAACACGCTCGGGGCTGTGGTGAGTCCACACAGCAGTACTCTCAACTGATAATGACTGGCTCTCAGCCGGAAGTGTAAATACCTTCTGGATCATATGTTCATCTTTATGTGATAGTACACTTCCTGACAGTCTATAGAGCATGTCCAGTCATCCTTGCCCAGAAAGGGGAGAACAGACTGAACCGTGACCCTCCAAAACTTGATTCTTTGAACTGACTTGTTTAGTTCATTGAGATCTCCAGTCCCCTGTTTTTTTTGGCACTAAAAAGAATCTTGAGTAAGTTCAGGTTTTGCTAGACCTCTTTGATGACTCTTTTTCTAGCAGCTTTTGTACTTGAATTGCTGCTTGTTCCCACTGACTGGGTGGAACCTCAGGGATTTTTCTTAAAAGTAGTGGTAGAAGGGAAAAGGGTATTATATATCCTCTGGAAATAATCCTCTGCATCCAAGTATCTTTTGTTATAGCTATCCTGGCTCTCTGGTGCAGGGATAATCATCCCCCAACTGCCTACAGAGGTGGGAAATAGGGCTTCCTTTCAGGAGCACTGGTAGGGTTTGTCAAAGAACGAATCTCTGAAACCCTGGCTCTGCAGGCCGTTTCTGCCATGTGGATGGTGGGGTCCATTTGAGGTCCCTCCTCTGCCTCTGAGGGATCTTCCTCCACATATGTCCTGGAAAGGACCCTGAGACTTTTTGAACTAAATGTTCTGACCTCTTTCTTGATTCCTGGAAAAGGTTTGTTGAGGGATCAAAAAACACATGACTATGGCAGACAGGATCTTTCCATCCTTCTCACACCTAGATAGAGTTTCCTTAACTTTGGGACCAAACAAAAAAGTTCTGTCAAAGGGGGCATTGAAGAAAGAAGACTTGAAAGGTTCTGCTAACTCACAAAGGTGCATCCAGGCATGTCATATTCAGGGCTTTATCCCTCTGATCTGGGTTACACAGTCTTCAGTTTTGGTCTTGGGAATATCTCTAACTTCACATAATGCTATTTTTAATAAGAATGCAAAGGGATCTTTGACAGGGATCTTACATAATAAGTTGTGACAATGGCCCATTTTAGTAATTTATATGCAAATATCTAGAGCAGTCATTCCTGTACAACTAGTTTTCCCTTTTTGTTAATTTGTTCTTCCTTAAGGAAAGTTTGTACTACCCTTAATGCTGGAAAACTACATTTCATTGATTCTGGATTATGTTGTTTTATATGTATATATTATTTTATTTTATTTTGTAGTGTAACACTATGTTATCTGTCTGCTCTCTTCCATGGTGAACCAGATGGTTGATTGTTTGGTTACTGTTAGCCAAGGGCAATTTTACTTATAGGTGTCAAACATTCATCTTTGGTAAGTACAATAGCTGATATTTTATCATTTCTTGTACCTTCAAATATTGTCTGATTTAATTTTTCTTTGTCTAGCACCACCACTATTTCATTCTCATTCCTTTAGCTGGATGCAGGAATCATACAGTGGATTAGATTTTTCTTTTAGTTTTTACTGATTGTTTTGTCTGTGTGACCTTGTTACTCATTGTTTTAGTTTGTTAGTTAGGATATTTTGCAGACACCCTAATGGTTATGGACATCAACTGGGTATGACAACCCTGTGTTTCCAAACATTAGCCAAACAATCCACTTATGCTGTGCTGATGATGCCATAAGAAGGCTAAAACATGTATGTCCACAGCTAGTGGGGTTTGCCTTTATTGGTCTGAGTTTGTCCACAGCAGACTTAAAAAGGAAAAAAGTCATGGGTATTCAGAACTGCCATATAGCTGAAACACCTGATGCCTTTAAGGGGTCATTTGCATATATCCCATGTTACCTCTAATACAAGAGTTTTTCAGGAATCACATAGTGGAAAATCTAGCTTGGCTCGATTTATTTTAGTATGTCAGTCATCTAGTACATCAACAGACAGTGAGGAACCAAATTCTAACCATCATGTCGAGAAGCTTTCAGAGTGCGGCAGTGGCCAATCTCTTTCAACCGTTTTCTCTTAGCAATGCACATTCTGGGGAAATCAATGTGATAGCAGACAAATTGAGCATGTGCACTCTTCTACCCCATGAATGGTCCCTCAACAAGAATATTGTGGGCAAAATCTTCGATCAATGGGACCAGCCTTGCTGCAATCTGTTTGCTTCTCCCCTGAACAACAAGTGTAGCAGCTACTTTGCCCTACTTCATGATTGACCCCCAGTCTCCTACACAAGTATCCCCCCATTCCTTTAATTCCCATATTCCTTCAAAAATCTTCCAGGTTGAAGAGCGAAGTCATCCTCATAGCTCCATATTGGCCTCAACAGATTAGGTTTCCTTTTCTTTGGCCTCACCTGATTCATCCACCTTGATTTCTGGATCCAATTCCAGAACTTTTGTCTCACCCAACAGGCATGACACATCTGAATTTTGCAAACTTTAGACTGCCTTCTCCAATTCAATTGGTAGCCAGACAACCAATGCTGTTTTTTCTGGTAGTCATATTTTGATGTCTTCCCATAAATCTTCCACCAGGAAACTATACTCCAGCAAATGGAAAGGATTTGTTTTTTTGGGGCTCAAAAACATAACATTAAACCTTTTACAGTGCCCATACATAATATATTGGATTTTTTATCACATCTATTTGATGAAGGAGCCAGTTCTCCCACAGTTAGAGTCCAGTTAGCAGCGATGACAGATTTTCATGTTCATGTTCGGATAAATGGTTCATCTGTAGCTTCTCATAAGTTAAGCAAAGCATTTATAAGAGATATACTGCTCTTAAAGCCCCCTTTAAAGATCCCACTCCTCCTTGGGACCTGAATTTCATGCTGCAGTACCTTATTCAACCCCAGTCTGAGCCTGCAGCTACCTGTGACCCTAAATCTCTTTCATGGAAGACGATTTTCTTAGTAGCCATTACTTCGGCCAGAAGAGTTGCTGAGGTCAAAGCATTATCCTCAGAACCCCCATACTTGATTTTTCATAGTGACAGAGTAACTTTAAGTGCCAATCCATCATTTCTTCCAAAGGTGGTGTCAGAATCCAGTATTACTCAATCTGTTAATTTGCCTGTGTTTTTCCTCAGATTTTCCAACAAAGGTAGATATGAGCTACACTTACTAGATGTCCACAGAAAGTTGCATTTTAATTTGAATAAGACTAAAACATCAGGAAATCAAATCAACTGTTTGTTTCATTTACAGAACCCAGATTGGGTAAACCAGTTACCAAAGTTAGTCTATCTAAATGGATAACAAATTGCATTTCTTTTGTCTATAACTAATCAGATATCACTTTAACAAAAAAATGCATGCTTATTCCACCAGATACATGACAACTTCCTCAGTATTTCAATCCAGAATGTCCATGGATGATATTTGTGCATCAGCTACTTGGGATACTCCCCATACATTTATTACTCAATACAAATTAGATCTGGTCTGCAGATGAACAGCATCTTTTGGTTCTGTGGTGTTCAGGAATATCCTTCCTTGAGTCCACCTTGGGAATTAGGTAGCTGGAGACTCTGTCCCCTCACTTGAGGAATGAATGAAAGTTGACAATATAAGAACATCAAGTAAAGAAATTATGTGCACACATAATGTTCTATTTGTGTTGTCCATTTCTTTTTTCCTCAACTCCCCTCCCACCAACCCTCATTCTTAAGACTCCTGGAAGAATGATTATCACATGGCCTACGTGTCTCATTAGTATTTTATATAGGTTCATAGGTTCATACTAGGCTATCTGCCCTAGGGCATTTATAAGCTTAGCCAGAGTGTGTTTGGCTTTCGCCACCCATTTTAAATGAATTTTGCTATGCCCTTTTTCGAGGTTAGTATACTGTGCCTCTGTCTAACAGTGACACAGAAGTGATACCAGGGGTAAACCTACTATCTCCCATCCACTCATCAAGATTCCTCGTGAAGAGAGTCAATGAGGGACTCTGCCTAACCTGGGCTGGGATTTTATTCCAGAGTGAAGGGAGCCTCTGGGTTATGAATCTGTCCCTCCAGCATGTCCTATTTATTTCAGTGCTGAGGTTCAAGTCTCTCGAGTGCGTAGCTCGATGGGATTTGGATTTTCTGAGGTGCAGCATGTCCATTAATTCCGGGTTGGACATGGCTTTATACGTCAGGCACAGAACACCTCTGAGCAGGCGGTATGCCACTGAGTAGAGCTGGAGTTTCTTTAACTGGGCAGCATATGGCATCTGTCTGAGCCCTTTGATCCTCTTGGTGAGGTACTTTTGGGGACTTTCCAGTTGCTGCAGGTGTCTGGTAAGGTACATCCCAAAAGGAGCATTGTACACAATTATGGGCCTGATGACGGATGAGTAAAGAGGCACGATGACCTCCCCTGATCTAGATGTGAATCCCTTCATGATTAGGTGGGCTATATAAAATGTTTTTCTAACCAATTTGGCCACATGGTTGTCAAATGAGAGATTGCTATCAACTTGGGTCCCCAGGTCCATAATTACTTCTTCCATACTTAATGGATTACCACCTATGTGGTAATTTGTGGGCACTTTGTTTTTGCCAGAGGGGATGACTATACACTTTTTGGCATTTAGCTTGAGGCCATGGCTCTGGCACCAGTTGTCTGTTTCTATGAGGCCCTTTTGTAGGATGCTTGTGTCGGCTGGAGAGTCGATTATGACGCCCAGTTTGCAGTCATCTGTGAACTTGGTCAGCCACAGTCCTTCCGTGTTAGCCTGTACCTCCGAAAAATATATACCGAACAAGAGAGGTCCCAGGACTGAGCCTTGTGGGATGCCACTTGTAACTGGTTTGGAGTCTGACATGGCTCCAGCAATTCTAACCATGTGGGTTCTGTCCTTGAGCCAGTTTGCAACCCATCTAGTGATATAGGGGTTTATATTTAAGCTGGTGAGCTTATCTATAATGCCCGAGTGGGGTATTGTATCGAAGGCTTTTGCAAGGTCCAGGTAGGCTGTGTGGACCACCTTCCCCTCATCAATGGCCTTGGTGACTGTTTCAAAGAAATCAACCAGGTTTAAGAGGCAGGATCTGCCCTTAACAAAGCCGAACTGGGTAGGATCCAGTGTCTGTAGGTCCCCAATATCTTTATTTATGAGGTCCATGATGATCCTTTCCATAGCTTTGCAGACCAAGCTAGTCAGGCTTATGGGGCGATAGTTTGCAGGATCTGTTAAGGCACCACCTTTGTGGAGAGGGACCACTGTTGCTGTACGCCACTTTTTGGGTACATATCCTGTAGTAAGGCTGAGATTGAACAGTAGTTTTATGTTTGGGTTTAGTTTTTCTTGGAGTTCATGTAGGACGTAGCCCGGGACACCGTCTGGTCCCATTGATGCTGTGTTTTTTGCTTTGGAGAGGGCGGCTCTTACCTGAGCATCTGAGATGTCAGGGGGGCAGCACTCTGCTGGGATAGATATTTGCCCTTTTGGTGGGGAAGGGGGGGAGAAGTTTGCGCTGAACCTGTCAGATAGGATGTTGGGAATGTCTGTGGGTTCGGTGTATTTTTTGTCATTTTGGACTAATTCTGAGCATATCTGTATATACATATATATATATATATATATATATATATATATATATATATATATATACATATACATGTATATATGACTTCAGATACAGCTTCTCCATAATAATTATGCTAATTTTCATTTTCCACTTTCTAAAGCAGCAAACAAGATCTGAGGTAATTGGGGATGGTGCATTATGGGTAAAGGAAAAGCTTGAGAGTTCCTAGTTGCCACAAGCTTTAGCAATGGCAGAGTCGGATCCGACCCATCAGTTGAAGAATGAAAATTGACACCGCAGAAGGAACATTATGGTGAGTGGGTTCAGGCGCCTAGGTGGCGCGACACCCCCCTGTGAGACAGCTGGATGTAGATACATGGCAGGTAGTCAGTTTAGTTGCAGTGACAAATGCCTGTGGACAATTCCCTGTGGGAATAGAGGAACCTCCTGCACCCTAACCACAGGTGGCAGACACAACCCCCCACAGTGATACACTATGCACCCCCCAGAAGCCACCATGTGCGGCTGTCAGCCGAACATGTGGCCGTCATAGGATGCCAAGTGGGCATGAAAGTGGTAATGTGAAACCCGTGTGCTGTGGGCAAAGCCTTTATTAACACAGTATGCAAAGTGATGTGTTTAGTGCTTGGTGCATACTAAACCCAAATATATTCACAACTTATAGAAATGTGCCACAGCACGTAGGAAATCTTGCACATCACTGTAGTCACACTTATGTTGCAAGATGTGCTTTAGGTGATGCTCCCTTACAACAATAGCCTTCCTACGTGGTGTCACAGGCATCCCCCTCAAAAGTGACTCCCATCGGGTATCTATCAGGTTCTGTTCCTGTTGCAGAACTGACAGAAGGTTGGACAGCTGCACTGCAGGGTGTCCAAGTAACACCTTCAGCCGACGATGGCATGCCTCCTCCTGGTTATTAGTCCACGGGAAGTCCATGTCAGAGACTTCACACACATTCCAAAACTTCAAAGGATAGGAAGATGGCAGGCATTGCTGTGCTGAGCAGCGGGATGCATACTTCCCGTGGTCGGCCTCACACATAATGATGGTCCAGAAATATGCCTATAGGCTTAGCACAGTCAGGTAAGGTAGCCACAATGTCCAGAAATGCAGGGATCACAACTTCCAGTGGTAGGAATGCCAACGCAATCAGATTGCGGATGGCGATTGAGGAAGCAGTGTCCGTACCATAGAGGGCCACAAGGTGGTGATGCTGGATCTGGCGCCAAATGATCTGTGCAAAATGGAATGGGCACCCCTTCAGAATACTCTTAGGGAATGCCTCATGGCTGGCATGGATCACTGCCTTCTCAAAATCAGTCATAATATACTGTGGAGCCAAGGTGCATCCCTGTTCTACGGCCATACCCTTCAGTATCTCCCACATATTATTGTATTCAGACTCTGACTTCCATGTCATGAGACAGTACACCAAGGGGACAATCCTTGCTGAGGCGGGGGTGCCAATACATCCATGTAACTTATACAGCTGACAACATATATCAGCCCTTGTCGGGAAGGTGCCATCCCCATGAATGATGTCAGACCTGCACAGATCTGTCAGATTCTTTGATGTAGTTAGTAGAACCAAGGAATCAGTCCCATCCATATCAGACCTTCTGCGGAGGATAAAGCTGCCACTACTGAGTGGATACTGGCTGACATCGATATCCACAAGTGTTACTGGAGGTGTGAACATGGATGCCCATGCCCTCTGCCATACCCTGGTTATGCTATGATACAGGGTGGCATGGCAAGGCATCTCTTGTAGTACATTGTCATCCGCTGTGCCTGGGACACTCTGCATTACCAGGCTTGGAAGGTCACTACCTGTTGCCACCCTCTGCTGCAGTTCTGCTTGCAGTGAAGCCTCTTGGGCTGTTGTTGCATCTGGGCAATGCTGGTGTGGCAGTGATTTCAGCAGTTCTTCCCCCTCATCCTGGTGAACAGTGATATCATGACCTCTGCAGGCCTTTACTCTCTGCTCGATACATGCTCAGTAATGTTTAGGCAGTGCTTCACTCTCTAAATGGTAGAGGTATCCCTCCAGTACCAGCATTGGTTTTCACTGTTGGCTGGGCACTGTGCTGTATCTGTTGCCAAGCTGACCAGAGCTATACAGGTACATAGATTCCATCATGGTAACGCCACTTGTTGATGGCCTCTCAGTATCCATCACATCCAGTGTAGCAGGGAACAGTATGTAGACATGACTCCGGTACAAGTCACTATCTGACGGGTTTGTTGCTGTACACCACCTTGTGTTGTACCCTCTGAATTAGCACTGCCTGCCACAGTGGCCCTGTGCAGCTGTCTACACACCACCTTGCTCTGACTACCTGGTCTGCTAGGGTTTCTCTATGTGCAGTTCACGCAGCCGTGGGATTGACAAGTGATTGTAGTCTGGTAGGAGTCTACACAGCTTGCTTGCACCACAGGTTCTACATGTACTGAACAGGTCCCCTTTAACTCCCAGCTGTTGCTGCTGGCCAATCAGGGTGTGGGGCCCAGTCTCAGTTTCTGTGACAGAGGTTACATAGGGAGGTATCCCTGTGTTGCACCCTTGTCTGCCTACATGAGCCTGCATACTTGTGTAACCCAGCTGCAACGACCATTGTATGGGTTTGGCAGTCCCCACAATGCACACATTGCTGCTGTGGACTGGGAGGTGAGTTGCTAGCCCTGCATGTCAGTGTTCCCTTCTACAGTGTTTCTTTCCTACTGTTAGGTAGGTAGTCTGTGCTTGCCAGGGTTGGCATGTTCCCACCTGCTACTGCATTAGGGGGGGCTCTAGCAGGACAGTGTCTGTCTGTTGCAGGCATGCCTCTCCGCCTCTTTGAGTTAGTCATGTGAAAATGCCATTAACAACAGTCGTACACACAAGGACACTGTGTACATCTTGCTGTGACAAGCTTACTTGGTTGATAGAATAATAGGTATGGCATTAGCATGTACTTTCTGAGGGGTATGAAGCCTGAAACTTGAATGTCTGTCACTTTTTTCTACCTCCACTCTGCGCGGCTGTTCCACTACATTGCCAGACAGCCACAAGTATGTGGAATATGGGCTACACATATTCTGCACAGCTCAGGGCTGTCTGTGCAGTTCTGTACTGTTAGGGAGTATTGGCAGGGATGATTGTGGTGTTGTTACTGCTGGATTGGACAGTGCGCATGTACGTATACCTCTGCAGCAGCTGCAGCTTCTTTGGGTTTTTCTGTCAGCTTCCCTCAGCATGGATTGATGTACGGGTTGTATGTGGGGGATCTGTATGCTTGTGAAGGGCAACAGGTATGCTGCTTTTTTGTTTTACATGTGAGCGGTCCTTTTTAGCCATTTGTTCAGCTGCTCGGCTGCGTAGTGCAGCTGTTTCCACTGTCGGGTGACAGCCTGCGTACATACTTTAGGGGACATCTCCATTTGCCGGTTTTCCAGATGGCGTGAATTCCCATGGTGTATCGCTCTTTCGGCTGCACCGCTCTATGGTCTAGCGGTGCTGCAGCCTTCTGCTTTGGCATTGTAGCTCACAGGCATTTGTCTCGCGATCTACACGCCGGAACCCATGGTGAGAACATAACTTCATTTTATTTGTTTGCAGAGGGGTGGAAGGAAGGTCAGGACAGATATATACTAAAGAAGGAGGAAATGGGCAGACATTTTCAGAGAATCTTAGCTTCTGCTTTCTCAAAACCAAAAGAATAATGAGTGCCACTTAGACATTCCTAACAAACAGTATACCACATCTGGTATTTCTGCTTAGGACAGTGCCAGAGTTAGTAAAATGGTATATTAAGGAGAGTTAAAAATAAAAGGTATTATTAAAGAGTAGTCCAAATGTATCTAAAAAATGTGCTACTAACCAGGAATATAATGTGGTCAAAAAGGCTTTACTTGTCAGAGCTGCTATTACCTCAGAGACACAAGCTTAAAAATTGCATAGTTGGATATCTCTTTATAATAAAACAGTAAGGTCACAATTATGCAACTTAAAGCATATTACTATTTATGGTTTGATCTGGAAGGTCAACATAATCTGAATATAGTCGAATAAAATTGCAGAAATAACATAAAATTACAAATTTAAAATATAGCTGCCTACTGTTATAAGAAAATTTGTGTGTCTGGAAGGTTTTGATGTTACGTTGTCATATCTCACCGTAATTCTTGCAGGTTGGGTCGGAGCCATTCACGGCTCCAGCTCGGCCAAATACTAAAGCTCGAGAGCTTCCACTGGCTCGAGGCTAACCCCTTTCCCATGATGCTCTGGGCCACATCTCCAGATCTTGTTTGCCGCTCAAGCTATCAAGAAGTTTTCCTGCTGGCTCGTTGGCTAAGTATAGTTTTTTTTTTAATTCTATTTGTCTAGTTTCTCTCTCTTTGCTACCTTTCTTCCAGATAGTTAGTTTTAATGTTTTCTGCAGCAGTTCCTTATAGTACTTAGTTTTTCCCTTCCCAACTACTGTTGAGAGTTCAGTTTAACTTAGAGGGCTCTTGCGGCCCACTTACGTTAGAGGGCCATTTCCTCTTAGGTTTAGAATCCGTTTTAGTTAAAGGATTCTTATACATTTCCCCTTCTTTCTTGCTGCTTCACATCTTAAAAGAAAAAAAAGTATATTTATATTGGTATCTGTATCCTTTTTGTCTGTAATTTATAGTGGTAGTTACAGTTTGTTGTGTGTTTTTTTTCCAGTTATAGCCTTTATCTTAAAGTTAGTTGGTCAGTTAGTTAATTTGCTTGGCTATAGTGTTAGACAGGATGTCTAAAGATAAGGAGAAGGAAACCAGGGATCATAAGCAATCAGGGTTCAAGAAGTGCGATAAATGCACTCAAAAGATGTATCTCACAGATGGGCACATGAGTTGCATTTACTGCATCGGTGCCATCCATTTACAGGACCCCTGCACCATTTGTCACACTTTCAATAGCAGGGTGCTCCATGAGAGAAGGAGTAAGTTAATGGCAAGGAATTTCCCTGAGGAGGCATTCCTGGATGTGCCTTTGCAACTTTGCTGAGCCCTTCAAGTCTTCCTTCACCAATGCTCCCTTTGATGGTTTATCCCTTTTTGGACCAAAGGTGAAAGAAACTTTGACCAGGTGCGAGCAGGATGGGAAGACCTTATCTGCTGTGGGAGTCTCTTTCTCTGCTCCAACTATACCTTATCCCAAAGGTCAAAAGGGTGGAAAGATGTGGTTCTGCAAGTCCCAACAAGGTTTCTCTGATGCACGTGGTGACTCTTCCCCCAGGGGCAGAGGGAGAAGTTATAATGGAAGACACAAACCTCGTGGCAGGGGGTTCCGCAAAATCAGGGTGACAGAGATACGTTCTCTGACAAGCCCTTCCAGCACTCCTGAAAGGAGGCTCACCTGCTCTTCTCTGGAGGCAGTCAGGGGTTGTTTGTCACTGTACCCAAACACCTGGCAAGAAATCTCCCAAGACAAAAGGGTACAAACAATTATATCCAGAGGCTATTACATACCATTTTCCATTCTCCCTTTGGTAAACCAGTCCTTACCAGACATTCCACCTGGTCAAAAGGACTATGCAACACAAGAGATACTCTCTTTGCTAGAAAAAAAGAGTCATCCAAGAGGTCCCCACAGACCAAATGGGATCCGGAACTTACTCAAGATTCTTTTTAGTTTCAAAAAAGACAGGGGACTGGAGATCCATTCAAGATCTCAGCAAGCTAAACAAAGCAGTGAAGATGTCAAAGTTCTGGATGGTAACTCTGAAGTCAATATTCCCATTTATCAGGAAAGACAATTGGATGTGGTCAATAGATCTCCAGGATGTGTACTACCATATAAAGATGGACAAGCGATCCAGGACACACTTGCACTTTCAGCTGGGAGCCAGTCATTACCAGTTTAGAGCCCTGCCCTTTGGTCTCACTACAGCCCCCAGAGTCTTCACCAAATGCATGGCAGTGGTCATGGCTCACTTGAGACATCAGGGATTCCATGTGTTTCCATATCTAGACGACTGGCTCCTATCCATCACCACCAAGCATCTACTACTACGAGCGAGAGATGAAACAATGTCACTTTGTGCCAGACTAGGCATCACAGTAAACTTAAAAAAAGTCTGCCTTGTCACTGTCTCAGCATATTATCTTCTTAGCCACAGAACTGGATTCAAGAAATATGACTGCAATACTTACCCCAGACAGAATACAGTGCCTTCATCAGCAAATCAGGATTTTGATGTCAAAGAAGAAAATTCAGGCCAGATAGGTACTGGGTACCATGGTAGCAGCTATTCTTCTAGTTCCCCTAGCACAATTACACATGAGGGTTCTGCAGTGGTTGAAATTTGCTCAATGGTCAATACAAGATCTTCCTCACTTCAGATTATCATCACTGATTCTTGCAGAAAAGATCTCCTTTGGTGGCTGCAGATGGACCAGTTGTGTCAGGGCCGACCCCTTGTCCTTCCTCAACCCAGTGCAGTACTGACCACAGATGCTTCCCAGATTGTGTGTGGGAGGACATTATCTGGGGATGACAGTCCAAGTCCTATGGCAAGAACATGAAAGCCACTTGCACATCAACATTCTGGAGATGAGAATGGTGCTCTATGCGTTGCAGGCATTTCAAGACTCTCTACCAACAGGGACGGTTGCAATTCAGACAGACGACATGTCAGTAGTGTGGTACATAAACAAACAGGGAGGAACCAAATCCTACCCACTATGTCGAGAGGCACAATGAGTTGGCAATGGGTGATCGCTTCTCAATGCTTTCTGATAGCAATGCACATCCTGGGGAAATCGAACGTGATAGTGGACAAACTCAGCAGAGCTATTCTGTTGCCTCACGAGTGGTCCCTGAAAACAGAGATTGTGGAAGTGATCTTCCAAAAATGGGGCCAGCCTTGCTGCAAACTTTTCGCCACTGTCATGAATGCCAAATGCAGCAACTACTTTGCCCTCATTCCTCCTCTGGGGATGTCACCAAGGGATGCACTGGTTCACGATTGGCCCCTGGGACTACTCTATGCCTTTCCCCCATTCCCCTTAATACCCAAAGTACTTCAGAAAGCCAGCACATTGAAAAGCAAGAAGCAAGATGATTCTCATTGCACCTTACTGGCCTCGACAAATTTGGTTCCCCTTTCTCTGCACACATTTGCTGGAGGAACCAATGATTCTAGACCCAGTTCCAGACTGTTTGACCCACTCATTGGGAGCATTCCACCCATCCATACAAACCCTCAAGTTGACATCTTGGCTGCTCCAATTCCATGCTTAGCCAGATATTACTCTTTTCCTCCTGCAGTGAGTCATATTCTTACCTCTTTCCATAAACTGTCCACGAGGAGATTGTATTCCAGTAAGTGGAAAAGATTTTCATGCTGGGCTGTGGGAGAGAACATAGAACCTTTTACAGCTCCTATTACCACTATCCTGGAATTTTTCTCCAAACTCTTTGATGAAGGAACTGCAGCGGTGACAATCAGAGTTCAATTGGCAGCCATTTTTAATTTCTATACTGGGGAAATGGGAGCTCCCATTATGTCTCATAGCCAAAAAAAAAAGCTTTCCTTAAAAGCACTTTTTACTCAGACCCCCAATCAAAGAGCCCCAGCCCCTTGGGACCTAAGTCTTGTTCCGAACTCATTGATTTCACCACCCTTTGAACCTGCATCATCTTGTGATTTGAAGTTTTTGTCGTGGAAGACTCTCTTTTTAGTAGCCATAACCTCTGCCAGATGGGTATCATCAGAATTACAAGCTCTTTCTATTCATTTCCCTTATATCATTCTCCACAAGGATATGGTATCCTTGAGAACTAATCCATCATTCCTTCCAAAAGTCTGTTCAGAGAATAATATAAACCAATCCATTGAATTGCCCGTGTTTTTTTCCAAACTACAGCGACAAGGCAGAATATAGATTGCACCAGTTGGATGTACATAGGCAGCTACACTTTTACCTACATAGAACAAAAGGCCTCAGGAAATCTGACCAGTTTTTTTTGTCCTTTTCTGACAAAAAGAAAGGGTTACCAGCTCCCAAAGTAACTTTGTCAAAATGGCTGACTGATTGCATTTCTTTCTCTTACAGTAAGATTAATAAACAACTGCCTGGGAAGATAAAGGGACATTCCACAATAGCAGTCTCTACATCCTTGGCATTTCAGGCCAAACTTCGTATAGACTCTATTTGTGCAGCTGCCACATTGGTGAGATGTCATACCTTTATCACTCATTACAAATTAGATGTGGCCTCCCGGAACAGGTCTTCGTTTTGATCCACTGTATTAAAGAGTATTTTCTCCTGAGCCACCATGGGATTAAGCTACTAGGGACGCTGTCCCAACCTGCAAAAATTATGGGAGATAGGACAACATAACATTAAGAAGTTATGTACTTACCATAACATTCTATGCTTGCTGTCCATCTTGCCTACTTTCTTGTGTCCCACCCTCCTACCTCCATCCTGCATTCCTGAAGGAACGGGTGGACAAGTCTATTCTTATGTATATAGTTATGATGATTTGGAGACTCTGGGTTTTTGTCTCATACCAAACATCTGTACTTGGATATAAATATATTTTCTGCTCTGTTTTTTGTGTTAGTCTAAATCTTTCTCTTGCAAACAAGATCTGGAGATGTGGCCCAGAGCATCATGGGAAAGGGGTTACCCTCGAGCCAGTGGAAGCACTCGAGTTTTAGTATTCGGACGAGTCCCTGCAAGAATGTAGGTGAGATGGACAACAAACATAGAGCATTATGGTAAGTACATAACTTCTTATTTTGCTGGTAGAAAGACACTATGCCACAAGATCACATATGAATCTGAGCAGACCAGACCTGGAGTAAAACCTGTGTTATCAAATATTGCTAAAAAAAGAAAAAGTAACAATTGCAGCCATACTCTGTTTTAAATGCTGAAAAAAGTGTCACACAGACATATTTTGTGCTAATAATGGTAGCACTGTTAAACCTGTGTAAACTATAAACTTTAAAAGCATGCTATTATTAATGTTATGTCTCTGGAATGGTCGAGGCTGTATTCTCTTATTGTGCAATTGCCAATTAATGAATGTAATACCTTAATTGATGGCAGATAATTTCAAGGATTGCTAGACTCAGGCATTATGGTAACACTTAGAAAAGGCCAGTATGATTATGAGATGGTGATACGAAATAGCTTTCTATTATAAAGCCAGAACTACAAAATTACATTTGGAAAGGTAGTCAGTTTAGCTGCTGTCATTCCCATCTTAATTGATGACATGATACTAGGGGAAAGTTTCCCCCACTTTAAAGAATTATAAAGGCAATGAGAAGAAGGTAGTTTTTTAGCTAGACCACCCTGTGGGAGTAGAATGCTTGGGTGAATATGCCTACAGAGGTGCCCATGTTTAAACTAGAAAAAGGGGAAGCAGCAACCAGACATGTTCATTAAAGTGTGTGAATCCAACAAAGACCAAGGCATGGGCACAGAAAGACCTAAAGATACAAAAATATGGCTAAAAGTACAAAAGCAGGAAAACTATATATCAGTTCAAGAGGCATATCAACATACATATCTAACAGAGCAGCTTGCAGGAGTAGAATCTGTCAAAGGAAGGGAATTTAAAATCCTGCAGCCTGGAAGTGTTGCAAAGCAAGGAGTAGAAACTGTGCAGTCTGGAAATGTTGCAATGCAGAGAGTCAAAGTGACTAGCAGAACTACAGGGAACTGAGCACTCACTGAAAGAGTATATTTTAAGGAAATAAAGTGAGAATATATGGAAAATGTACAACTTCAGCTGAATTCTAAACATTGTTTCAGTCCAAAATAGAAAGCAATAGAAATTAAGAATTCCAAACAGCAGATGGGTACTGAGAGAGAAATGTTATAATAATAAAGGTTTTCCCAGGTTTAGTCAAGCAGAAAAACACAATGTGAAGTTGTTCTATCTCCCCGTTCATTTTTACAGATGGGTTTGGAACCGATCCTCGGCTGCGAGTTGGCCAACTACAAAGCTCAAGGTCTTCAGATAGCTCGAGGCCAAGTCCCTATCCCATGATGCACCTTGTGTTACCTCAGATGTAGTTTGCAGCTGCAACAGATTGGAGGATATTTCTGCCTCACAGATCCCTTTGAAGCGTAGAGACCCTAAGCCTCAGGAAGCCCCACTGGGTGGACCCTGCTCTTCTGAGACCTCACCAGAAGCTCCCAATGATGAGGGTCCCAGGAAGAGAATTTTCAAGAGGAAGCATCTAGACTCCCCATAGGAATCTGTAACCTCAGACACCCACTATCTCATTTGCAGATATCTTGGAAATCCTAAAGCAGAGGGGTGACTGGAAGCCCACCAACCCTATTGAGGATGAGTCGGTCCTCCTGAAAGCTTTTGGGTCTCAGCCCTCCACCTCTTGGGTGTCTCCGCCCTTTGATGAGCTTATGGAGCTGGTCTCACAAAGGGCGTGAGAGTTTCCGGACACCATGGACCCTGTCCCTAGAAGGCCTAATAAATTTATTTCTTCTCCTCGGGATAAGACGTTTCTCACGAAGGGAGTGCCTGTTGATGCCATGGTGGTGGCAGCAGCCACCAAAAAGGAGATGTTGGAAACTTCTTCATCTGTCCTTCCTCCTAACAGAGATTCTAGGATCATGGATAGATATGGGACGCACATGTTCAGCGACTTTTGCCATGTGATCACTGAACTACCTCACACATTTCACGAGACTGCAAAGAGATCTCCTAAAAGAGCTTGGAGATACTCCACAGGGTACAGTAGCTGAGGGAGTTGCAGACAAAGTTGCTTCCCAGCTCGCTACTCTTAATTCCATAGTAAACTCTTCCATGCATCTGATATAATATGGAGCTGCCGGAATCAGTAGGGCAGTGGGTACAGGAATTGCTCTTAGGAGAAACTCCTGGATGCGCTTATGTTCCTTTGCGGAGCCCTTTAACTCATCCTTTGTAAACACCCCTTTTGATGGCTCATCTTTTTTCGGGCCCAAAGTAAAGGAAACTCTTACCAGGTGTGAGCAGGAAGGAAAGACTCTGTTGTCGGAGTCTGTTTTTCCACCCCTACTAGACCCTACCCCCAAAGGTCAAAAGGGAGGAAAGATGTGGTTCCAAAAAGCCCAAGGAGCCTTTTAAGACACATGTGGTGAAACCCCCTCCAGGGGCAGAGGAGGGGGCAATAACATAAGATGCCACCCTCATGGCAGAGGGGGTCCACAAAATCAGGGCAACAGAGATCAGTTCTTTTGAAAGTCCTACCAGCACTCCTGAAAGGAGGCCCGACTGTCCAACTCTGGAGGCAGTAGGGGGTCGCTTATCTTTGTATCCAGATTTCTGGCTAAAAATAACAAATGACAACTGGGTACAAAGCATAATATGCAGAGGATATTTTATTCCCTTTGCCACTACACCTCCTTTTATAACAAAAATCCCAGACATTCCACCCAGTTACAGGGAATAAGCAACCGTAAAGGTCCAAAGGTTGCTAGAAAAAAGAGTCATCCAATTGGTCCCCACAGACCAGATAGGATACGGAACTTACTCAAGTTTCTTTTTAGTTCCAAAAAAGCCAGGGGATTGGAGACCTATTTTGGACCTCAACAGACTAAACAGATCTGTCAAGAAGGAGAAGTTCCGGATGGTCATGCTACAGTCAATACTTGCCTTTTTACGGAAAGACAATTGGATGTGCTCGATAGATCTTCAGGATGTGTACTATCACATAAAAATGGCCAGACCTTCCAGGGATCATCTGTGCTTCCGGCTGGGGGCCAATCACTACCAGTTTTGAGCCCTGCATTTTGTCTCACTATAGCCCCTAGAGTGTTCAAAAAATGTATGGCAGTGGTCACCTGAGGCGTTTAGGATTCCAGGTGTCTCCATACTTAGATGATTGGCTCCTCACCGCCATCCCCAGGCATCAGCTTATACAAGCCAGGGACACCACGCTTATTCTTTACAATCAGCTGGGGATTACCATAAACTTAGTAAAATCTGCCTTATCACCACAGCAACATATCGTGTTTATCGGAGCAGATTTGGACACCACCACCACTTTAAAACTTCCTCCAGAAAGGATATCGGTACTTTGACACCAAATTCTGAACCTCATGTCCAGAGACAAGGTGCCAGCCTCAGATGTGCTAAAATTATTGGGGACAATGGAGGCTGCATTAATAGCAATTCCCTTGGGTCGTATGCATATGTGGATTCTACAATGGCTCCCGTTCACACAATGGTCCAATCAAGAACTCCCAATATCACATCTCATCATTCTAACAAACTCTTGCAAAAAGTATCTTTGGTTCTGGTTGACCTCTCCCCGAGTAACGATAGGTCGTCCTTTTATCCTACCCTCACCATGGTGACCACGGACGCTTCTCTGATCGGGGGGGGGGGGCATTTTTAGGGAAGAACAGCCCAAGGCACATGGACCGAACAAGAGACACATACGCATATCAATGTCTTGGAGATGAGAGCGGTACTCTTGGTGTTGCAATACTTTCAGGACTCTCTCTCTCTGGGGACAATTGCGATTCAGACAGATGACATGTCAGTGGTCTCGTATATAAACAAAGAAGGAGGAACCAGATCATATCCCCTTTCTCGAGAGGCCCTAAAAGTGTGGCAGTGGGCTACCTCCACCCAGCGCTTTCTGATAGCAATGCACATCCCACAGAAATCCAACGTGATAGCAGACAAACTGAGCAGGGCAAACTTGTCGCCTCATGAGTGGTCCCTCAAAGAAGAAATAATGGAAAGAATATTCCACAGATGGGGCCAGCCTTGCTGCAATCTCTTTGCATCCCCCATGAACACAAAATGCAGAAGCTATTTTGCCCTAATCCCCCCTCCGGGAGATGCCCCAAGGGACGAACTCGTACATGATTGGCTTCCAGTCTCCTTTATGCCTTCCCACCAATACCCCTGATACCCTAAGTGTTACAGAAAGCCAAACCCCTGGGAAGGACCATCATTCTTATAGCCCCTCACTGGCCTCGTCAGATTTGGTTGCCCTTTCTTCAACCTCATCTATTGGAAGAGCCTTGGATTATAGACCCAGTTCCAGACCTTATGATGCACTCATCGGGGGCTCTTCATCCCTCCCTTCAGTCCCTGAAATTGACAGTTTAGCTGCTCCAATCCCCAACATAGCCAGGTTCCATAACCTCTCAACTGAAGCACAACATATTTTAATATCATCTCATAAATCATCTACTAGGAAATTATACCTCAGCAAATGGAAGAGATTTTCCATATGGCTTCTCAAAATAACATTAACCCTTACCTAGCCCCTATTTCCTCCATACTAGAGTTTTTGACCATGCTTTTCAACAAGGGAGTGGCGGCAGCCACCATTTGTGTGCAGCTCACTGCGAACTCTAATTTTCATCTTGGTACTGAAGGCTTTAATGTAATGTCACACAAGCTATCCAAAGCTTTTCTCAAGGGGACCTTCCACCTGAAACCACCTGTCAAATTTCCTTATACACCATGGAATCTAAATTTTTCTGCTTTCACGCATCATTCTTCCACCATTTGAGCCAGCTTCTGCATGCGATTTGAAATTTTTGTCTTGTAAGACTGTCTTTTTAGTAGCCATCACATCTGCCCAAAGAGTTTCAGAGCTACAGGCCTTGTCTATAAACCCCCCGTATTTGATTTTTCATTCTGGTAGAGTTTCACAATGAACAAATCCTTCATTCTTACCTAAAATTTGTACTGAAGATAACCTTAACCAAACCATAGAATTAACATTTTTTCCCCAAACACACCAATAACTTGGAGTACATGCTGCACAAACTTGATGTTCACAGACAACTTCGATTTTACCTAGATAGAACCAAAGAATTTAGAAGATCTGAACAACTCTTTGTTTCCTTTTCAGACTCCAGAAAAGGTAGACCTGTGGCAAAAAACACTCTGTCGAAATGGTTATCTGATTGCATCACCTTCACTTAGTCAGCTGCCAATATACCTCTGGAACACAAAATAAAGGCTCTTTCAACCAGAGCTGTTTCCACATCTTCAGCCTTTACTGCCAAGCTACCAATAGATAGTATTTGTGCAGCAGCCACTTGGTCAAAGCCTCATACTTTTATCC
This sequence comes from Protopterus annectens, assembly GCF_019279795.1. Lineage (NCBI taxonomy): Eukaryota > Metazoa > Chordata > Ceratodontiformes > Protopteridae > Protopterus > Protopterus annectens. Next base: position 722,536,117 of record NC_056735.1, on the reverse strand, counting down.
CTCATTACAAAGTCGATAGGGCCTCCAGGGACAGGGCTTCCTTTGGTTCCACTGTCCTGAGAAACATACTCCCATGTGCCACCCAAGAAAGATGGTGCTTGGGATGATACCCATCTGTAAGAATGAACAGCGAGATAGAACAACTTCACATAAAGAAGTTATGTACTCATCATAACATTCCATGTGAGCTGTTCATCTTGCCTTCATTCTTACTTCCCACCCTCCAACCCCCTCCAGACTTTTCTGAGGACCGAGATTCATGTTTTATCATGGTTGCTTTGTCTTTTCTATGGTTTCCTTATCTAAAATAGAGATAGAATGGCATATGGTATTGTTAGAGGCAGCAAACAAGATCTGAGGTAACACAAGGTGTATCATGGAATAGGGACTTGGCCTCAACCTGTCTGAAGACCTCGAGCTTTGTAGTTGGCCAACTCGGAGCCGGGGATTGGTTCCGAACACATCTGTAAGAATGAAGGCAAGATGAACAACTCACATGGAATGTTATGGTGAGTACATAACTTCTTTTTATCGTTTTGGAGTTCTAACCATATTTTTGCCAGTCTAAAACTGAATCCCCAAAGGGAAGGTCACAGACAACAAGTATCTGTAATTAAGTAAAATAAAATTGAAAATAAATTTCTTTGCAGAGGGAGAACAACCTAGAGATGAGAAAGAAACTGAGAAGGTGATGTTCACTCAACTTGAGAAAGAGGAAGAACAGCATAGAGAAGACAAGAAAAGAAAGTAATGTATACTAAGGGACAAAATACCTTGAGCAGAGACTTAATGATATCCATTTTGAAACAAAATATAAGGCCTCAAATGAAAATGAAGGGGTTCTTTGTACTGGGTTCACAAAAAAAATATTTAAGTTGTATCTTTCAGATCTAATTTTCTCAAATGAATTGTTCTCTTTGTATGCAGACTATTTGAAATGGGTAAACTGACTACACATGTTACAGATAGGGCATGTCTGCAAAAGAACTTGACTAACTGACCATTTGGGCACAAGAGAATGATATGCTGAGAAATACACCAAAGGCTGATCATATGAGATTTAGCATACATAGATGGAAGGGTGAATATTTACTACAACAGATAATTATTTTAACTGTGGGTTCATTTAAGGCATATCTCTCAACATCTAAGTGCAATTAATCTGGACAAATCTAAAATAATAGGGGAACAAACACCCAAAAATTGGGACAGATTTTAAATATTGCTCTTATAAACTTAGAAAGTTGTTAGAATAACAAGTTTTTTTGTTAGCACACATTTTCTAAAGGCTAGAAAGGTGAAACTCAAATGCATTTCATTATTTAGTGACCTGGATCTTTGGTGATTTGATATAAATAAAATTATAAGGATCAGACAAAAATAGGCAAAATTTTGGACATTCTGCAAAGGACTTGAGTATATGGATGGAGCCATCTTTGAGTTTTTCCTGATCATATCAATCAATTGGCTAATGATAGTTATAGGGTGTATAAAAGTTATAAAATCTAATTAATCAGAAATAATGAAATCATTATTTGTAAATTATATTATACCCAAACTAGAGTATGGAATAATAACATAGAACCCTTATAAGAAAACTACCATGAGTAAATTAGAAAGAGTACAGTGGAAATATACCAAGGGCATCTGTGGATATGAAAGTTTAAGTTATTATGAAAGATTAGAATATCTGAACCTTTACAGAATCTCATATAGACATTTAGGAGGAGACCTTATTTGGGCATATAGGGCATTTGGAAGCAGCTAACTCTGGGAATGTTTGGGGTTATCAAATAGTAGTAGAGAATATCAGGCACGCTGTTTTGGAGATTGTACAGGTATGAGAGATGTACTTATTGATTCTCTTTGAGAGAGAGAGGCTGGTACATGGAATATACCTAAATATATGAAAGCAAGCATTAGTTCAGATATTTTTTAAGAACAACTTGGGCACTTATTATGGGAATGACTGTTTTGGTATATTTGCAAATTAGAAGGGCATTATTGCCAACACCTCAAATGTTTGCATGTAAGTATGTATATATGTATGCAGCTAAAATTATGCCTTTCTTGTGGTGTCTCAGACTGCATGAATACTTTTAGGACTACCTCCCTCATGTAAATATAGGTGTTGTACAAAAACATTAATATGTCTGATTATATTGCTAATCCAAAATAAAAATATCTTCATCATCTTAATTATCAGGAAGGTACTGCATGACAAAAATACATCTACAAACCCAGGCTATGCCAAGCTGTAAGTAATACAATACAACTATAGTCTGCATACAGATTTCTCCATTCCACAAACAAACTACTTCCCCTTTCAAACAATCTTGCTGGTGACTCCTTGCATTCCTCATATGTTGATAGAGTATGGGGTAATCTACACACACACACACACACACACACACACACACACACACACACACACACACACACACACACACACACACACACACACACACACCTAAAAATAAACAATGCAAGCAAGCAGTTTAAATTCCACCTCATACAGTTCCTCTTGGATTCTTGGTTCTGTCCGTTTTCTACCCTTGACTAATCTTTTCCTATTCCTAGTCCACCTTCTTTATGAATTTTCTACGTTTCCATGCTTTTACACTTCAAACTAAGCACTTCTTACTCTAAAATGCATAACATAGGCTACTGTCTTCGTCTCACTACTATACTCTTATACCTTCTTTCTGTTTAATACAGGCTATCTTTCTGTCAATATTCTGCCCTTCTCCCTTTTAATCTTCCTAATATAGCCCATTCACTACCCCCACCATCATCCCACTACTTCCTAACTTCTTCTCAGCTCCTTAATTTCTTCTTCTTGGTAGATTCTGCTTTCTTTGGCTTCTAGCTCTGTAAACATTATTTCTCACTATTACACTCAATTCCTTTTCTTTTTTTTCCACTACTCATTTATAAATTATCCTATAGTTAACTCCAAACTCTCTTTGTTCATGTAATGACTGCAATTGCAAACACACTGTTGCTGTTCAGTAAACATGTCTGTACATAGCTGCAATCTACATTAATTGTGTACTGTAATACCTCATACAATTGCTTTCATAATTTTGTATGTGCATTTACCAAGTTTGTACACTGTAATCTAATATACTTGTTTTAAATGTTGCACGTGGAGCTTTTCTTCCCAGGCCCCTGCTGATAAGGGGCCATGTTGCTGAGTCAGTCGGACTATCCCAGTAAATAAATGCCAAATAAATAAATACAATATACTTTAAAATGATACAAACTAAAAACATTCTTAGAAAAGTCAGGTCTTTGTTTTATTAAGTACAGTTCACTGCTGCAAGTTTCCATAATAAAAATAAAACACTAGATTAGAAGGGGAAAAAAGCTGCTCAGCTATATCCTGAACAACACAAGTATTTTTGTTTTTTAGGCACTATGTGTGCTACTGCCAGGATGTTGGAAAAAGGTAAATACTTAAAGTATGTGTATTAGTGTATGCATATGTGAGTGTACAGTGCTTGTGCATACATGGCCAGACTACTAAAGGGGCCATTGGGTAAATGTTTCATTTTGATGTAAGTGAAGTGCTAGTGCATACATGGACACACTGCTGAAGGGGTCATTGGGGGTAATAACTTATGGTCACATCTGTGTAGGGGGTGTTAAAATAAATTACTTTCTCCAATTGTTGTTTTTTTTATTTCATTACAGTCCGATATCTAAGGTATATTAATTCAATAAAGTTGTCTTTAATTGGATACAAGGGGTTGTCTGTGGATAAAAATGACTGACTGTCATTTGTTTAAAATAAACATTTAATATTCTGGCTTTGCAGAAGTGATGTTCGTATTTTTTTTCACTTTCTGTACCAGTAAAGCATCAGCATTGCATTTGATAAGTAGCTGTCTGTGTGGTCTGGGCAGGTGTGTGAGATAGCAGCTGATCATTGGCAGAGTGTTTCACTGGGAAGTGTTGCTATGTAACAGCATTTGGTTCTCCTGTTGAGTTTTTGGCTATTCATTCCTTCTATGTGTAGTCCTTTTCTCTTTGTGGATTTTATCCAAGTGCTTTGGTTTATTCTCCATCATCAGTATAATACTTGCCTCTGGCTATTTGTTCTTTTATTTCTCATCCCAATCCAACACCAGAGTGATACACAGAAGATAACTGTCTTTTTGAAGGGCTAGGAAGGCAGGTACTATTCCTGGAATGACTGCATATATTTCCTTACTCATGATTTTTTGTTCAGGCCATCATTATAAGGTCAAAGGTTAGTTAGAAAAAATCTAAGATGCACTTCAGTATATCTACAATTTTATGATTTCTGGGATCCTAGCAGACCTCCATCTTAATTCAGTTACTTTCTCCATTCTTGAATTACAGTGGAGTCTTGGCCAGTTACTTTTTACTACCCCCCCATGCTTTGGACACTTTGTAAGATGAAGTATGAAAAAGCAAGAAGTAATCTGTCTGGTTGCTGTGGGTTAGGAAAATGACATTGGTGGAGTACAGGGGAGACTAGTGCCTAACAGGTAGACCCATGGAGTGTTGATTACAGCTAGACATCTAAGGTATGTATAGTCAGTAAAGTGGCTATAATAAGTGGGTTTGTACTGAAGTAATCTGTGGATGAAAGTGAATGACCACATCTGTTTGATCATAGGTAATGGTTATTGAGTTGCTGTAGTGTAGCCCCACCCCACTCTATTTGGCTTCACACATTTAGTTGCTTTCTGCAGCCTTTCCTTTGCTTTGAAGTCACCAGCCACCACTGCCCTATGGCATGGTCAACTATGGTCTTAGTTCTGGTATTTTGCAACCATAACCATGGCAGGTTCAGAGAATTCACATTGCAATAATCGTCCAAATCATCTATCATGTGTATACACATATCCATGGCCATAAGCAGAACTCGGGTATAGGGTATTGATGGTAGCATGAGTTAACTGCCACAGGGAAGTGGCCATTGAAATGACATATGTCATCATAGAGCATACTAAGACAATCATAGCATTGTTCCTGGACAGGCCACACAGAATGCCATCTGTCTCTGTTTCTGCTTGGATAGTTGCAGATCATGTCCAAATTAGAGCCCTGCATATTTTTTGGTTGAGGCCAAGGGTCAGGGGCTGGCTATGACAGTGAATGATATTGAGAAGTACAGCTGTCTTGCCATATATTGGATATCTGTACTTCATATGCAGTTTACTCATCCACTGCTGCTGGCTGACTTCTAGAGGTGGCTGTGACATCAGTGACAGTGGAGGCTCGCAGACTGGGTTGCCAGTACCCCACACTGTATATTTCATAGTGTGTGCATGGGGAAGTCAATCTTGAGACTGTGAGTCAATTTATTTGTGTGTATGGCTTCATTATCAAATCCTGGCAAGGGATTGGCCTAAGCCTTTTGTCCTGGTCCACCTCTACAGGTATCACAGTAGCAGTGGTTTCTTCTGTGAATACAAATACACTATACAGCTATGTGACACTGAGAGCCTCGTGTTCCCTCATGTCGTGGTGTGCAGGTCAATGACGGCTGTAAACCCAAAGTTAAAAATGAAAACTCGTATCTGTGACATTGCCCCACCCCAAGTCTGCATGCTTGATTTAACTATGAAGAACCGAAGCAGTAGTTAATGCACTCACTATTGTGTTGGTCCATTCACATTTCCAGGATGCTTTCTGCAGTATTAATACTCACCTGGCTGGTCTTCATGAGAGATGCATGGCATCTGACCACTTCCAGAATTCGTGTCAATCCCTCTTGATATGATGCATGTCCTGTCATCATTACTATGCAGGGATGCCAGAAATGGTTCACCATCAGTGAGTGCTGAGCTTGATGGAACACCATAACCTGTCAATATCCTGTCTGGTTCTATGTTGGTGCCTTCTGTGAGGCCTGCTCTATCACGTCTGTTACAAACTTCCATTATTGACATGTGGTGGAATTCCTCTCTTACACTGCATTGACTTCATGCACCACTGTTTCCCACACACAATCTTGGAGAGGTTGGTGGTCACCTTCTCTCCAGAACAGCCATCACTAATATGTCCAGAGTGCCTATAGCAAGATATAATTTTCTGCAGTGCTGAACGTGCTTAACATCTGCCATCCACTGCCTTCAGAGGACATATGCAGGCATGGGAAGACAGGCTAACATAGATTGTAAAAGCATGAATGGGTGCAGAAAGGCAGCAGTGCCCCAGTGATGGCAGGTTGACATGATAAGACATTACAAGATTACTCTGAGATGGGTACACTATGGAGCTGCATATTGTTCCACACACCATAGACTCCTAAATGCATCATGGTATGTAAAGTTATGGGTGGGTCTGTGTAGGGATTTGACTGGTACATGTGCCACATTGTACACAGTAAGTGGATGTCCTGATCTTGCGCGTGCGTGTGTGTGTGTGCACATATGCATATGTACTGTACTGTGTATGTATGTGTAGTGTCTACGTGCATGTCAATGATGGTGCATGTGCACATGGGCATTGTATGAGACTAAGATGTGATGATAAGAGTAATGTGTGGTTGTCCCTTGTAGTTATACCTGTGTCAGGAGCTTGGTATGAGTAATATAGGGGGAGCCACTCCACAGTGGTGTGTGTGTGTGTGTGTGTGTGTGTGTGTGTGTGTGTGTGTGTGTGTGTGTGTGTGTGTGTGTGTGTGTGTGTGTGTGTGTGTGTGTGTGTGTGTGTGTGTGTGTGTACGTGTTTTTATTCTGAAGGATAGCACATTCATGGATTGTACTGATACTAACCCTCATTTTTGATTACTACTGTTTATTCCCATGCACATATACACAGGATACTATTGTGGTGCAATACAGCTTAAGGCAGCCTGAATAGAGATGGGGTGCTCTCCTGTGTCAATGGGATTTCATCACTTGCAAGTGTTGTTGGTGAACAGGTGTAAGACTGAAATAGGGTATATTCTTGTTCAAACATGAGTACTACTGTGGCCTAGTCTTAAGCAAAAAACCTTATAATCACAGAAGGTATTTGACTGTGAGATATTCACTTGTGGGACACTGCTACTATATCTCTTATATATTAATGCAGACTACTGCATAAATCCTGTGGGCTATCTCTTATGAAATTACTACTTTTGTACTGGCAGAAAGTGATTCAAGTTGCTCAAAAAAGTCTGCTGCTCATTTTTCCTTGATGTGTGTTTCGGTGTTCAAAACAGCAGCACAGCCATGAAAGACACTAATAAATACTGTTTTGCACCTTATTTATGATAATGAAGCCAGGTTTCAACTTTGCATATGAATTAATAACTACTACTTTCCACTTTATTTATGCTAATGAAGCTAATCCTTTGCCTATGAATTCCATTTTTCACAGAAATGAATCAGTGACATAAGTAGTAGATACATTCAGCTGCTAGGCAACTGCATACTGTGCATGTCCACTTCTACATGCAGGCTGTTATGTGTATGTACGTTATGCATCTGTCAGGGTCTAGGGTTTGTTGCATCCAATTAACAGTCCCATAGGGTCTGATTCGAATACTGTAATACTGTTTCTGGACAGCTGCTAGTGTTAGTGTTCCATGGAAAGCCCCTGACTGGTGTGTAAAGGTTAGTGAATTAATGCTGCATTTCCTACACAGTCAGTTCAGGAAATGGCTGTTGCGTCCATATGCAGATCATTTTAGGAGGGTGGATACCTAGTATGACCTGGTAGATATGCTATCCAGGGTAACCATTTCCCAGTTAATAGTGAGCAGTACAGTCAATAATACAAACTTGGCAAGTAGAGTGGGAGTGATTGTTTGGTAGCCCATCCCAATCAATGGCCCTGGCTGTGCCAGAGCTGGAGCATGTAGAGCTTACTAGGCAATGATCTGAATGATCCACCGGGTTGTCATACAGCAACCCCTCCTGCAGCAGCTAGCAGACTCACTGGGCTAGCCAGCTAATGCCATTGGGCCACCTGGGGTGGGTGTAACCCCTACCACCAACCATCCAGATGCAAGACTGCAACCTACTGGCTAGGAATAAAATTTTCTTGGGCCTGTCAGCAGTTGGCAGGGTGTTTGTAACCCATCCCATCCTAAGGCCATCCATTTGTGAACTTAGTTTATCTGTGTATGTATCTCCCATATCTCGCCCTTGTATGTCTGCATCAGCCCCTTTTTGTCTGTGACCTTCTGCATGTGTCTATGTGCCCCCACTGCCTGCCTTCACCCTCCACTCCTTGCCATATTCCACCATTATTTCTTTCACCCTTCCCCTATTTTCTCCTCCTGTCTCTTTAAATATATAAGTGAGTTCTTTCCCCATAAATCTACATACCCTATCTTCTTTCCAGCCTGCTATACTATACAGTGCTCCTGCTGTATGTTCCACACTTTGCTGTACCCCTTTTCTTGTTTTCTTGTAGTCACATTTGCACCCATTTCTTCACTGCTCCTTAATCCCATTTATACAGACAGTTTTTGTTTTGCTGTGAGTACCAGCAGCCTGGGTGGCAGGTCATGCTATCTATTGTGTTCTCACAAGTTTCAAGCAAGGTTGCATGAGACTGCAGCTTTGCCATTCCTTAGTTACATAGATCTACTTCATTTACAAAAATTTCTCTTTGCACTGTCTACCTTCATAAAGTGCAACTGTTTGTCTGCTCATTGTATTTATCACTATTTCTTTGTTCAGGTCTGTATAGCACTACTGTGTCATCTGCCTATATGACAGTAGCATTTGTGTGCTCATATAACTATGTCATTTGCTATTCTGGACTTGGATTTACGCTGGGCACAGTGTGCTCATTTACAGCCCTATTGGGTTTTCAAATGATATTCCAATGTTTGGTATCACCTGACTGACATGAATATGATATACACATTTTTTAACATTTCCTCTTAGATTCACATCAGATGCTTGAAGATAACATAAACAAATTGGGAGGGGGGGGGCAGCAATGGTAATGACACCAATTTTGATCACTATACAAGTTATTGACTGGTACAGTTAGTCAAACTCTACATTGCATGGTCAAGCATGTTTCACTAAGGTGGTGTAATCTCAAGGGTTTACTTATACTATATTATTGTATGTGGATTATATTCAAGGTGCAAAACTGTAATGGGGCAAAGCCCTGTATTGACCAGAGGGGAATGTTTTGCCTATGAAAAAGCAAGTTTATTTAACATATGTGGATATCATCTTGACATGTCAGTTTTTATCTGAAGTAACATTTACGTTCATGTCTCTCACACAATGCAGGCACATGAAAAAACAAACACACTGCAGTGCATATCTTCCTTCTGCACAGGAAAAGTTTTGTTCAGCTTTTTTTTTTTCCATTAAAAAAATTATCTTTAGGTCAAATACTTTTGGAGTTTTAGTCACTGAGCACAGGTTTATCACTAACATGTAGTGTTTTCAGGAATAATTCTTCAGTTAAGCACAATCTGATACAGTTCCATGAAAATGCATACAGGAAATTACCATGTAAATAAAATAGTCTTAATTCTTTATGTTTCTTCAAATGAACTGTTTTGTATACCACTAACAAAAGAATTTCCCTTCTGCATGGTGTTAATTTTACTTGTTAAACTGATTCAAGTAGTGTCACTGTGACTTGTTGAATGCAACTCTGCATTCCATGATTACATTGTTAACTTTATGGAGTAGTAATATATGTTTATGAGGGCTGTTTTACCATGCCAGCAGATTCTGGTATGTTATATATGAAAAAACTAAATTGTCTATGTTTATGAGGGCTGTTTCTAATGCCAGCAGATTCTGGTTTGTTATATAAAAAAACACAACTACATTCTCTAGGGCATGGCTTCTCTGTCTGCCATAATTTGCCACCCTCCAGCCAAGTAATTTCAGCTTCCTTATAAAAACCTATATGCTGCATTGTACAGAAACAGATGGCCTTCACCCTTAAAGTACACATCTATATACTTGAAAGAACCAAGATATGGCACGGTGTATTGCAGATATACATATTCTTTTACTATTGAACTTTTGAATTTAGCATGGTCCCACATAAAATACCATTTCAATAACATTTTACATACATAACCTTAGACTTGTTTTTAGAGCTGGATCATGGTTAAATGGGGCCCTAGGCAGGGTAATGGATCAGGGCCCTCCCCGGCCAGCTCCCCCTCCTCAGCCATTCTAGTTCCCCATTACTTGACCATCTCTCTGCAGTTACCATAAACACTGTTTAAACTTCTCAGTGTGCGTACTACTTTTTTCTTTACTTCTACAGTGAGCACAGATATTTGGATTTAATTTAATGCTTTATTTCAAATTTTACAGCACAAACACTAATAGCCATTTGCTAAACAAAAAAATACAGTCTCACAACGAAAATAGACTTAGCACAAGCAACAGTAAACTTCAATGCTCCTAAAACTCGCATTCTTTGGAACATACATTCATAGAAAATGCATCTGGCCAGTGGTGGATTAAGTGTACCGTTGAATTGTTTTCAAACCATAGGTCCCATGCACACATTTTTAGGACCATGCAGAAATGCATGTGTTCTTTGATTCATCTTCCTGATAGTATTTAAT